>NC_089747.1:63341139-63348639 GCF_040412425.1 Macrobrachium rosenbergii | reverse complement strand
CTGTGTACTGGCGAGACTGTTGTCATTTCAGGCTAAGCGGAGTTTCATAGAAACAGCGAGAGGCTGTCCCGCCGTCAAGAGACTCTACACTCTGCTGCCATAAAACACAGATGCGTCCGTGTTCTCCTCCAAGCACTTCTTTGTTTTCCAACCTTTCTTCAAAACAAGGAGAAAATTGTTATTCCAACGGACCAAGGAATCTTATGCAACTGATCACTGCATTTGCTAACCCAGAGGTAAGTCTGATATGACAATCACTCCCAGTTAAATTCCCTTCGACTGAATCTCTTATTTTTCCTTGTTCAAATTTTGCCATCTTAAATAGTCACTGATTAAGAAATTCTAGTAAAGCATATCCCATTTATGAAGTCATTTATTAAGTAAAATCATTGTTGTCTAATTAAGTCACATAACTTGTCCGCCATGGTGTTAAAAGTATTATTCTTGAGCTAAGAATCATCCCCTTGTGATTAAGTAATGACAAGTGAGAGTTTTTGTAATGCAAGATTGACATCTGGATATATCTTTTTCCAGAATTGTGTACACCTTGGGTCTGCACAACATCCTCTTTCTAGGAGAAGAATCTGCATCATTAGTACCAAGAAGCATCAATCCGACCTGCATAAATACCTGATAAAGCGCCTGAGAGGCACATAAATCTGTTGAGTTCATGTGTATATAGCATTAAGGTTTTTGTCCCTCAAGGAACTAATATTCTGAGTTACTGTTAGCTCCTGTAAAAAATCCATTGCATTTTATTTTACTTTTGTTGAAAGTAGTGTTCCAGTAAGTTGGTTGAATTCATTCCTGTGGTTATGAAATAAACCTCCATTCTTTGTTAACTAGTGTTAACTGGCGACCTGATCTATTCAATATCTGTCCTTTAGAGTTAATTTTAGTCTTAATTGACAGAATTATGTGGGTCTTAGGTGAAGCAAGGCAATATAAATCCAATTAACTAATTATTAAACTCATTAGCTGAATGAACAACGTACAATATATATATATATATATATATATATATATATATATATATATATATATATATATATATATATATATATATATATATATATATATATATGTGTGTGTGTGTGTGTGTGTGTGTGTGTGTATGTGTATGTATGTATGTATGTATGTATGTATGTATATATGTATATATATATATATATATATATAAATATATATATATATATATATATATATATATATATATATATATATATATATATATATATATATATATATATATATATATATATATCTATATATATATATATATATATATATTATTGATTATCTGGTTAAATAGATTATATAACGACTAAAACTACATGCCATAGATCAGTAACTTTTACACTTTTACTTAATGAATAACTCAAATAACCAAACCCAGCCAAAACAAAGGAAACTAAAACTATCTCCAAACTAATGGAAGGACATTTCACGGAGAACAATACAAGAAAAAACTTCCTTTATAGAGACAGGTGCTTCCTGAAAGACAGACGTTTCCAATAGAAGGTTTTTGTGATCATTTCCTCTTCTTTCCTTGGCTCTCGTGAGTTTCCTTCTCATATCTGAGTTGGTTCCATTAAATTTGGTCTCAACTGAGAAGAGTTCTTTTTTGGCAAATACTGAAATGACCGCCAGAAAAACTGGATATGGAACATTGATTCCAAAAAGCCGTCATATGATTCTCCATGAATATCCTCTCAGCCCCTCAGGTCGGTTTATGCAAAGGGGTTCCTTCATGATTCAACTGTAGAGCCCTGAGTGTGGCAGTGATTGCCGCTTTTGTTTTGGTCCTCAGCCACCACCTGTTGGAGGGAAGGGATCTGGTGTAAAAAAAAGAAAAATTATTTACGGACACGCAAACATGCACATTAAAAAAAAAAACGCATATTTTTTTCTCTGCAAGCAATAATTTAGTTCCTCTACACGGGAGGCAAATCAGGACTGAGTCTATCATTCCAAAGGACACATTTTTGAAGAGAATTCCTAGAAACGGCTCCCCTCCCCATAATTCACTCTAATCCACCCCATTCTTCTTCTTCTTCCCTGGAAGCCGCGCCATGTGTCACTCCGTGATAGATGAGGAATGTTCCCGCCCGATCCCAGGTGCTCATAGTGGGGCCAAGGGTTGAACATCACAATCTTTCATTCGATTCACTCAGTTAAACAGACTCAGAAATCGATCTTATTCAACCTTAAACCTGCTAGTTCATGTTCTTGTTACCATTACGAATAATTACCCAAGATTAGAGATTAGTTCAGTTAGTACTCTAGTCCATCTGTATAAAAGTTAACTCAAAAATGTAAAATGTGATTTTTTTATGATTTTGAAATAAAAAGTACGACACGTGATCAAAGGTAAGGGGGGAGACAGATATGCAAATAATTTCAGGGAAGGAACCTTTTTCGTGGGTAGTCTGATCAGTCCTCTTTCAAGTAAGTTCGTCTTCTAGAGATTGCAGTTCTATGCGCTGTTACAGTATATTTTTGAACGAAGAATTGTTAACTTTACATTTGTAACTGATTACAGTGTTACCGTATATTTTCAAATTAAGAATGATTAACTTTATGTAGTTCTGTGCAATGTTTATATGTGCAATACTATGAAATATTGCCGTAGATTTTTAAATGAATTCTTATTAACTTTATATTGACAGTGATAGTCTATCTGGAGGTTACATCACCCCTTGACCTGTAAGATTTCCTTTCCAGTCGCAACGACTACTGTTTTTGTTCGATGAAAATATCTGCCTCATGGGAATTTGACGCTAGCGAAGGACTTCAAATATGACCTTTTTTTTTGCGTGTTTAAGGTACAGAGCCACCAGCAAATTTTCCATAATTAAGCAAGGCTGTTAATAAACCGAAATAAGGTTGATTGAATGGAAAATGTCAACAAAACCTCAAACAATAGTGAATAAAAACTCGACCTATTAACCACATTAAAAAGTGAGATAACTGAGCTACTTAGTAGAACACAAAACAAAATTAACTCTTTCTGTAAAAAAAATGAGTAAAGTTTAGCATATAAATAACTCGATTACTTTTCTGAAATGTCTGAATAAGTTGTCCAAATTTCAACAGCATAACACTGGCCCCCTATTTCAAACGCTAACATAATCGAGTATCCGGGAAATGGCTGCATTCTGCTTTACCATTTAGATATATGTTCCGACATCCCTGAGATTGCTGTGCACAAAGGATAAGAACGGATACTTGCTTCTTTCAAAGAGAATTTTTTATTCTGATGGTCCATCGTAAGAATAGGAGAGATTTAACTCAATTCTGAGTAAAGATTCCGCAATGAAGTTCTCTTCCTCCGAATTAGGTAATGCTCAACTGACTTCCAATTAATGCCTTTTGTAATTTAGGTTCTCAGTCGCTAATGGTCACGTATATAAAAAAAGCAGCAGGAAACTTCCTTTGTTTTATGCAGAACTAATTTGTGCGTACATGAGTCACTGATGCCATGATATCCGCAGCTCCCACCACAATTTTCCATTTAAAAATTGAAAGATTTTATTGGAGAATTAGATCAATTCACGTCAGCTACTGCGATCCCTCACAGCCTCGAGACAGCAAATTTGGCTACTTTTCCCTACGTTTAGCATTTAGATTGAAACCTTTGTTTTAATCAAAATTATTTTATAAGCACATTCATTTTAGAAATCGTTGTTGTATCACTGACGAAGTTTTTTTTTGCAGTAACTCTGCTATCATATATGGCAGCCATACCCGTCTGGATTTCTTCGCGATAAAAAAAAGAATAACGCAAGACAACAAAAAAGTGGCTTGGTCCTTGTGTTGCAAGTTTTTAGGGATAGTTTTGTGGCCAACAGCGGTTCGCGGTAAAATTTTTCCTGTCTACAACGTTAAGAAAGTTTTTTTTCATAAGACATTCTCGCGAACTCCAAAGATGCAATTTACGCTTCTTACTGGGCCTTGGTATCTTATTAGATATAAGATATTTGAAGCCATAGTTCAGAACTGAAATATGAGATTATATAGAACACAAGTGTATTTTACTTCATTCGAGATTTTATTCAGTTCAATTAGTTACATTAAATTGAACAAGCATATTACATATTATTCCATAAATATATTTGTTAGATAAGAATAACGAAAAAAAATATACACTCATAATATTGCAAAATCACTCCCCGTCCCCCCCACTCTCTCTCTCTCTCTCTCTCTCTCTCTCTCTCTCATACCTCGGAATGATTCAGCAATTCAGATAAAACGATGGTATATAACCCTTCTCCAGCCCTACTTGAATATTTCCACATCTAGTGGAAAGTTTCCCAACGAAAATCAGCAGAAATGACGCAACCCCCGAGCAGAGTCGCAGGTGATATATAATATCTGAAAGAAGACCTCATGTTTGTAGGTTGTGGATTTTTTTCTCCCTTTTCCCATTTCCCACGACTTCTTGGAAACACGGACTAACTTTTTTTTGTTTTGTTTAGGATAACGCCTCAGGGCAAGATCTTATGCGAAAGATACTTTATTTTTTTAATTCTGGGAAAATGATAAAGCTTTATCATTTTGCCGAATAATAAAAAAAAATATTACGCTCATCTGTAACGAACTTATCTTATTGTCCAAAATATATTTCGTTTCTTTGCATTTCTAGAAAATATAGATTTGTCATGAATATGTTCTACACGAATTATATTGTACTTTAATTATCATCTGAATATGTTACGACGTTAATTTCTATATTATTCTTCTCTCGATTTGTCTTAATATTTGATGCAATGACTTGATTTTTCATACTGGACTTTAATTATTTTCATTCATAATTACTTGCCGGAAATGTTCAGCATTGCATTCGAAAAAAAAAGTTATTTTAATCACAATACTTAACCCTTTGATTTCGGTTGTAACGTATACGACGCATTTAATAAACTGGCCCGGAACACTGTTGTGTCGTATACGAGCACCGGTAATTTCCTTTTATGTGAAGGACTGATGATTGAAATACTGGCCTCTTTTTCTTGATATGGTAACAGTCTGTCAGTTGCCATACAGTGAATTCATATAAATTCACGTGTTTCCCTAAAATTCATTAGTCTTCATCAAGATGTCACAGGAGGAGGGGTCAAGGGTACGACATCCTCGAGTTGACCGCCGGCAGATCGAGAGAAGAGCTCTCGACGAGGATAACTATTTTATAGACCTTCTCGACTCATTTTCTGGATATGAAAATGAATCGGATTTAGAAGGAAATGAAATGGATAATTAGGGTCCTGGTACAAGAGACAGTGATGAAATATCAACCGACAGTGAAAATGACGAAAATCTGCCACCTACAAATGAAAGCCAAGGTGTCAAAAGAAGGCGGAGACAGCGAAGTGACCCAGGTGATGAGTGGGAGTGGGCTGCCAGCAATTTCCAGCCCAGAGATTTCATATTTGACAGCAGTGGCAGTGGCATTACGTCGAAATGTAATGTGAATGAAAATTCAAAGGAAGTAGACTATTTTTTGAATTTTTCGACAACGAATTTATGGGGCTGATTGCTGAAGAGACAAACCGTTATCAGAGATTCCTTGTTGATACGCTAGGAGATGCAGTGCCAAAGTATTTGCGAAAATTTGCTCAGGTTACTGTGGAGGAAATGATACGGTTCCTTTGTGTGATTATGATCATGTCGCATATAAGTAAACATCGCATCGTAGATTACTGGACTACGCTTGAGACATTCGAGACAAAAGGAGTGAGAAGGCTGATGGCAAGGGACAGATTTCTTCAAATTCTACGGGTTCTACATTTCGTTGATAATTCACAGGAAACAAGCCCAGATAATAAACTAAAAAAATTAAACCCGTGCTCGACAGTGTGCGTAGAAAATTCCGGGAAAAATTTCAACCTTTCCAGGATTTATGCATAGATGAAAGTTTAATGTTATGGAAGGGAAGGCTAAGTTTCAAGCAGTACATTCCAGATAAAAGAAGTCGATTTGGAGTGAAAATATTTGAACTTTGTGATGCCAAAACGGATTATATTGTCGATTTTATAATCTATACTGGAAAAGATACAGAGATATTGGTAGATGAGGATCTAGGGGTATCTGGTTCTGTGGTAAAAACATTTATGGCCTCGCATCTCGGAAAACATCACATCCTGTATTTCGATAATTGGTATTGCAGCCCAAAACTGCTCAAGTATTTGGGCGACAACGAAACAGGAGCATGTGGAACAGTCCGGAAAAATAGGAAATTTATGCCTAAATTTCCTGATGTGAACAAATCTGAGATTTCGTCTCAAAACTGCAATGGAATATTAGGTTTAAAATGGCAGGATAACAGGACAGTGTATATGTTATCTTCAGTACATGAAAATATAATGGTAGACTGTGAAAAAGGTGTCGACCAGGGAATTTGTGCAAAAACCTGCATGCGTTGTTGACTATAATAAGAAAATGCGGATTGTGGACAAGAACGACATGCTTATTAGTTCTGTGAAGTGTATCCGTAAAACCACGAGATGGTACATAAAACTATTTTTCCGTCTGCTTGATATGATACTAGTAAACTGTCATCACTTGCATGGATTTGTTACTGGCAAGAAAGGGTCATATTTACAGTTTTCTAAGTCAGTCGTTCTGCAGTTGATTGAAAGGTACCCTCCAGCACCTAACAAGATAATTACCCGCACCGTAATAACGCAGCCAAGGCGGCTAACAGAAAGACACTTTCCTGATCCAGTTCCCTCAACAGAAAAACAACTGCGACCTAGACTAAGATGTCGTGTGTGCTCGCATACATCCCGTAGGCCCAAGAAAGGCCAGCAGACATATTTCATGTGTAAAGACTGCAATGTAGGACTATGTGTCGCTCCTTGTTTCAGAGAATACCACACACTTCTGAATTACTAGAATTCTGTCGTAAAAGTTTTGTCAAGATTATTATGTTCAGCTTATTAAATATTCAGATTCATAACCATTTGTTATTCACATTGTTTGATTTCATTCAACTTATGTCATAAAAGCTTCTTCCAATCATATTGAGTCTTATGTGTTTATACATTTTCTGATTTTGTTTTTTATCTACAGCAAAAAGATTTTTGTAAAAATAAATGTTGAAATTCATCCGTATTATAATTTTCTTCATCAAATTATGGCTTTAGTCTTTAGAGAGAGAGAGAGAGAGAGAGAGAGAGAGAGAGAGAGAGAGAGAGAGAGAGAGAGAGAGAGAGAGAAGAGAGAGAGAGAGAGAGAGTAAATTACTATTTTGCGTTTAATGTTCCTTTTCTGTCCTTTGAAGACTGGATATCATAAAATATAAAATGAGTCGGATGTAATGTAAATCTGATAATCATGGTATTGATGATTTATGATATATGAGAATAATAATAACAATATAATAACCGTTACCATGAGATTAATGAATATAGACAATGTTGTTATTATTATTATTATTATTATTATTATTATTATTATTATTATTATTATTATTATTATTATTATTATTCAGAAGGTGAACCC
>NC_089747.1:63248639-63331139 GCF_040412425.1 Macrobrachium rosenbergii | reverse complement strand
GTTTGGGCAACTGGTTTTCCTCACTCTGTTTGTACTTATTTATGTTAGTCTTGTTCTTTCTTTCATATAGGTAGGTTGTTTTAAGATTTTAGTGAACTCCTTTTACTCATTATTGACTTGTCTTGGAATGAGGTGTTTTGTTTTAAATATTTTTACTACATAAAGAGCTGTTGCCATTGCATTAATTTGTTATTGATGTTCGCAAATTATATTATATTTTATAGCCTTGAAAATGCGACTTGGAATTCGTCATGAAACGTCGGCATTGAAAATAAACTGTAGATGATGAGGATGCCTTTCCCGTGATGTATATATATATATATATATATATATATATATTATATATCGTGATGTATATATATATATATATATATATATATATATATATATATATATATATATATATATATATATATATATATATATATATATATATTACTAAAGGACCTCATTCAAACTGCATGGTATCTATAGATACCATCCAGTTTGAATGAGGTCCTTTAGTAATTTAGTTAATGCACAGAACAATTGTGTATGTGATAAAGTATTAATATATACGTATGTATACATATATGTGTGTGTTAGTGTGTGTATTAACAGATAGTTAGACACAGAGATAGATGCATAGATGCATATATATACATATAAATACACACATATATATATATAGAAAGATATATATATATATATATATATATATATATATATATATATATATATATATATATATATATATATATAAATATATATATATATATATATATATATATATATATATATATATATATATATATATATATATATATACATATATGCATATATATAGTAGGGAGTACGGATAGGAAGAACAGTCAGCTCATCATTGATATATTTATTAATAGGTGCGCTTCGGGATCACCCATATCCCATCTTTTCTGGCTAAAAGATACAAAAACACTAATTAAAACTGACAACAGAGCTTACAAAATTAAAATGCTTTAAAGATTGAAAAATGACAATGACAAAACAAGAAATAGATTACCTTCAGTAGTAAAGTCCAGAGGATGAAAACTGAATAAGAGTAAACAAGGTTAGCAAGTAAACAAGAGGGGGTGGGGGTGGGGTTACTATAGTACGACCGTTTTAGGAAGAGACTTTGCCCCTCTTAAACTGACCATTAACCTTCTGACTTCAAGCTCTCATTGTTTGCGCCTGTTATCAAGCACGTGTACTATAATAGAAAGTTCTGAATGAAGTTTTGTTGTCCCACTTAAATTTTTAGATAAAAAAAAAAAAAAATTCAATATATGAAAATGATAGATGCAAGAAATTTGGAAACCTAGATGTGCTTTCATTTTCAGTTTTGTTTATTTGGATGCTGTACTGAGCAATGTTCTTGAGTTACGTCATCTACTATAGTTTTTATTACTGTTCCTTTGCTGTTATCGAAGTCATATAATTGTGATATAGTTTTGAGCTTTTGAATTGTTTTCTTTCGTGTATGCCCTGATCCGTCTTTACCTCCTTGCTGTATCAAGGTTGAATTTTCACTGTGCAGCTATAAAATAGCTCATAATAAATATTCTTTAAATATTGTTACACATATATATATATATATATATATATATATATATATATATATATATATATATATATATATATATATATATATATAGGTGTAATAATATTTAAAGAATGTTTATTATGAGCTATTTTATAGCTGTACAGTGAAAATTCAACCTTGATACAGCAAGGAGGTAAAGACGGATTACGGCATGAAAGAAAAAAAAGCAATTCAAAAGCTCAAAATATATATCATATATATATATATATATATATATATATATATATATATATATATATATATATATATATATATATATATATATATATATATATATATATATATATATATATATATATATATTACATTTATACAGTATTAGATTTACCTGTGCTTTTAAAGCACTGTCATATGATACTCATCACTGCTGTGGCATTTCTGTTATATGTAGATTTTAAAGATATTTCTGCCACTTTCTGTCGAAAAAACAGATCTATATTTCAATTTATTTCAATTTCAGTGTTCAACAGGATATCACACAACAAGGGAAAGCAATAAATTTATTTACAATCGAAGTATGAGGAGACATTACTTATGAAGAATCCTCGTCAGAGGATGCTACATCGATAACAAAAGAATCTATATATTTATCAATGCAAACATCTCTTGAAGCGTCATCTCTTTTATATCTTCGGCATGTCTCACATCATTAGCCCAGTTGTCAGAAGATATGGATTCAATTGCTTCTTTGACCAAAGGAAGCAGGTCTGATTTTTAAAATGATTCTTCTTTGCCACGTATGATTTCACCTGCGCCCATATCAGTTCTGTTGCATTATACTGGCAGTGATATGTAGGCAGCCTAACCACTATGTCCATGATCTCTTGCCAGTCTGTCAATCACGTAATCATTTTCTTTACATGAATGTCTTTGCAACTTTACTAATTTTTATTAGCCAGTCTTTAACTTCATCCTTTTTGGCAGACATTGTCGGAGGTTTATTAATTCGAACTGAATGATAAGAAGCGTTATCCAACACTATGATGGCAGATGGCCCTATATTGGGAAGAAGCTGGGTTTTAAACCATTTTTCAAACACTGCAGAATTCATCTGAATTTCTAGATTGCGTATCCCTTGTCAGCTGGGTGCTTGATCATTGATAAAAATATTACCCAGAAATGTGGTTAATATTGCAACCAATATTGTGATTGTGTCTACTTACTCTCCAATGTTATTGATGTACAATTAGAAGGAATAAATCATAGGTAAAAATTTTTATTCTGTCACGCCTCTCTCTCTCTCTCTCTCTCTCTCTCTCTCTCTCTCTTCTCTCTCTCTCTCTCTCTCTCTCTCTTTTTTTTTTTTTTTGCCCAGCTAGTGGAATAGTAAGCGGAACCATAAAAATGATGAACATTCTTTATGATTAGTTTTCTGACGAATATACAAATAATTTTTAACTATAATACACAACTGTGATGTAGCTGTCCTTTACGGATTCAAACAGAATTAGAGAAAATGACAAAAAAAAAGAAGACTGTCATCCTCAATCAGTGCAGTGCTTATACCTCTGGCAACACTAAACCCCGATATATAGTACTTATCCTATGTTTATTTATTTGTGTTGTTACATTAATTGCATAATATCTATATCACGGATCGCTACTATCACAATATTATCATATAAATAAAACAGGTTAATTTGCAGCAAAACAACAAATACAAACGCTATTACAATGATTGTTTACGATTTCGTGCGTCTGGTAGCATGCTACGGGTGACTACCGTCTGAAAACCCTCCGGATTGTGGTAAGTGTGAGGTCTCATCTCGGCCGTAATCAAAGGGTTAAAATGTGTCTGTTTTATACTATACATGTTTTTACGTATACTCTCTCTCTCTCTCTGTCTCTCTCTCACACACAAACACACACACACACAATATCCTGTGTATCTAATTCTACAAGCGAATTCTATACTCTTTCTCTCTCTCTCTCTCTCTCTCTCTCTCTCTCTCTCTCTCTCTCTCTCTCACACACACACACACACACACACATAATATCAAATGTATCCAATTCTTGACAGAAGACGGGAGAATGTTCAAAATGTCTGCTAAATTCTTAGCAAATAAATGAAATATTCAGCGTCAATATTCTCTCTCTCTCTCTCTCTCTCTCTCTCTCTCTCTCGTATATTAAAAAAAACTATCTTGGCTACAGTTACACAATTCATTTTTCCTATTTAGAGAAGCTTCAACGCATATGCATAAATTCAGATAATACAAAGATTCTTTCAAATAAAAATAATATCTCCAGTCAGTGAATGAGGAAATAGACCCAGAAATAACTTCGTTTTAATTCTAAAGCAAATGAAAGAAATAAAAGAGATTAAGCACCCCGAAAAAGAAGAAAATCTTCAGTTACCTTTTATAATAATTCTCATTTAATTTTTCCTCCTCCAGAGTAGCTTCTCGCCTGCTTCTGTTCAAGAATTCAGCATGATTCATTTCCTGCAATGCTTATTAACGTCTCTCCCTCCCTCTCTCTCTCTCTCTCTCTCTCTCTCTCTCTCTCTCTCTCTCTCTCTGCCCTCGGATACGTTGCTTCTTCTAAAGGAAAGAAGATAGGATTCGGGGTATTTGGATCGCCCGTTGGCCCCTCCGGATTTCAGGGCGAGAAAAGGTTTCTAAAGGATTTAGTGCGAGATTCAATTAGGGTCCAGGTTGCATTGTTGTTTTCGTTAAAGAAAAGTTATAGTCTTGAATGTGAGAAGATCTTTATTGTGCTGTTGAAGAGGTATTCCGGCGGTATTCTTTCTTTTCCTGTTTTCCTTCCTACCTGCTTTAAAGCGAGGCTGTAGCTTCATGCACACGACTGCACGAGTACTGTAATTAAATAATAATTAACGTATATTGTCAAGGATGAGGATTTTAATTGCAATACTGTATCCTTCAAGAGAATAAAAAGGAGCTCTAACAATTCCATTTAATTTAGTGTCACAAACGTAGTAAAACGATGGAATGACTAACACGAATAATAAAAAACATGAATATTAAAATTCCTCCATTAGAAATTCTACAAAAATTACCCAAATAAAGTAACAAGGAAAGCATTCTAACTATCCCTAGGGGACTGCCTTGAAAAATAAGTTTATTGGTTTTTGTTCCAGTGCTCTACAGTTTGTAATCAACCTCTGATTTTAGCCACCATACATGATCAGAGTAAATGTAATTAATTGAACATGATTTTTATTTAAGTTTTCATGTAATTTTTTTAATTTTTTAGGGTACTTCTTTAAGATTTCATTGATATACAAAACATGGGAGTGTGGTGAAATTTCACAAGGTAAAATGAAAACAGCATTGTAAACAATATCAAATTTAGCGAATTCTGTGTGAGGAAGATAGCGGAAAAAGAGCATAAAGCTCCCTAAACAATATTGGCACATGACTCCTTTGAGAATTAGCGCGATCAGATGTGAAGAAGAAAGCAATCGCATCTTCAGGAGGTATGTAAGGGTTATTATTGGACTGATGGGAACAGTCGTCTGCCAGCAGTCATCAGCTAACCGTCAGTCAGACGCGAACCTAAAGTACTTGGTTGACCAAATTAAACCGTTCACATAACAAACAGACTTAATTTATATATATATATAATACAATATATATATATATATGTCTTATATATATATATATATATATATATATATATATATAATACATATATATATATATTTATTATATATATATATATATATATATAATATATAATATATATATATATATATATATATATATATATATATCTATATATATATATATATATATATAAAATGATTAAATCACATAAAATTTTTATATGACAGCTGTAAATATCTCACTAAAGAAAAATCAGGAATCTAGAGGTAAACATGATTTAACTCTTATGTAGAAGGTGACACATAAAGGAACAGGCTAAAAACATTACTTTTATGAAATTCTTTCTCTGCTGGATTTGTCATTGATAGATAATGATGACAAACATCTAATTTGTCGTTGATGAATAATCATAACACACATCTGATTTGTCATTGATAAATAATCATGACAAACATCTGACAAATTCGAGAAAGGTTTAAAAGGAAATTGATTTGTAGATTATTGTAGCACATATATTTCAAGTCACAGAGAAAAAAAAATATAATTGTAAAAACAAAAATTCATTAGACAAAAATAAATGGAAAAAAAGATTAGAAAGACAACACAATCCGGAGACTGTTAAAAATATACCTTCGAATATGGTTTGCAGAACATTGCCCATTCTTGGAAAACGCTGACTTGCAGAGAGAGAGAGAGAGAGAGAGAGAGAGAGAGAGAGAGAGAGAGAGAGAGAGAGAGAGAGAGAGAGAATCTCTTTCAAAAGTCAGAAAATAAAGCCTTAGTTTATCGCAGCAATAACTTCCAAAGGGCGTGCAATAAAATGAGGAAAACATGACACACCAAAAGCCAGTGCAGACATCTGCTGGATTTTTATCTGACGGTCAGCTAGTACAGCTGAGTATGATTTCAGGTCAGTGTGATATAAATCAACTGTTGTGGTTCCCCTTAAGACGTCCTCAGCCACCTCATTACTTTTCGTTTCACCTTTTCTTCCAGCAAAGGAAGGATTTCGCAAAAGTAATGCTTTTTTATTATTTTTCTTTATGGCAATGAAGTCTGTTGTGAGAGACTATAAGTAACTTCTTGTGTGGCTGGTGAAAAGGATTTTTAGTCTGTCATAAACGTTGTGTCTTTACTACCATTGTTATTGTTTCATGTATGAACTTGATGAAGATTTTAATAATGTTGATGAAACTAGATCTATCATTACATAATTTATTATTATACTTGAACTATATGTTCACGAAATGTAAGAAATATTACAATTTTATAATTATATTTTTTCTCTACTCATGGGTCTCTGCACATGGCGAGCATGAAATGACCAAACGTATGCATGTACATACAGACATACTTATAAATATATTATACATACATACACACACACACACACACACACACACACACACACACACACACACACATACATATACATATATATATATATATATATATATATATATATATATATATATATATATATATATATATATATATATATATATATATATATATGTGTGTGTGTGTGTGTGTGTGTGTGTGTGTGTAATATGTATGTTACATTATCAAGGATATCCCTCCCTCATGTAGACCCCAGCGCATAATTAATTTGGAAATGCAGTTTGTTGTTCGTTTGACTGTGGGGCCGAGGAAAATTGGCGGGCGACGGGAGGAAAACACAGACAGAGTTTGAACCAGATCGAAGCTGTTAGCACCAGTAGGTAGCGAATAGGCCTCCTTCCCCCTCAATCGTTCGATCAGGGGAACAATGGGACCCCCCTTTTCACCCCCATTGCGTGATGTGGGAGTAGTTAGCGCTTGGGAAGGCTAATGGGCTTATTAGGGCTAGTGGCCAGGTAGGACCTTAATCTTTAAGTACTTAACATTTAAGGACACTTTCCCTCTGTTTTCGTTGCTGGTTGTCTGACTTGTTTGCAGGAAATGTCGACCTAAGATGAGGGCCCAGCAAGCCGCGCTGTTTTGGAAAATGTTAGAGACTTCCTTGGCTCCGTTCTGAAAGCATGTCTGGCGTTTTCATCTCCGCTCCACGCTGGCTGAAATATTTCCGACGAACGGCCGATCGATTGTTTGGGCGCCTGCAATTGTTAGTCCAGGTTCGTACATTGCAAATAGTCAGTAAGCCAGCCGTTTCCCTTCTCCCTGAACCCCTTAAATTTCCCATTTCTTTAAACTTTAACTCTTTCCTCCACAAAGCAATTTTCCTTTGTTAAGTGTCCTGCTTCAGCCTCCCGTATCTCGCCCCATAATGTGCCTTGAATTCCAGTAAAAGATCCAATGATAAATATCTAGTTATCCCTTCCCCAGTGCAACTTAAGGGCAAATTAGTCTAAGTAATACAAGCAATGATGTTTTCTCTTTGTGTGACTGTGAGCACGTGTTCATTGTCCCTGGCCCGAATCCATTAATATTCAAAGACTGTGATTACGTGATTCCTTATCATTATCTGCTGAGCTATGTAGTGTTTAATATTTAAGAACATGCAGTGTGTAACATTTTATAGGGAGATTCCATTTCTCCCAGTGTGTGCCGCCGTGCCAATCAATAACCTTTCTTGCAGGGGAGATATCATCTGCTCCATTGCAATCTGTGCCCGATAAGCCTGACTGCCATTCAAATTCTGAAACCATTCCTGGTCCCAGTCCGATTACTGAAGTCCATTGTGGCCCACCAAATTTTATATTTATTAACTTCCCCATCCTGGAGTTCATACCTTCACAGCATAATTAACTGAGATCCCTTAATGTAATTTTGGTCTAACCAAGTTATTATTATAATGGGATTAATTGTACTGTACATTAGCCCTTTCTTAATTAGCTTGCTTGTTTGCCAATTACTGCATTATTGCTCACTGTATATAATTAATGAGCCTGCCCCTTGGTTACCATTTTGCATTCTGTTTTGTCTCCGTGCCTAATTGCTTAATCTCTGTAAATAAACCCCTTTTAATTGTAAAAGAAGTCTGATTTCAAATGGCGACCTTAATCATTTAAGTGTAAATCCAGGAAAAATCTAAGGTAAGTTTTCAAATAAAGTTTCTTTTGTTCATGACTTGGGCTCCCTTGGTCCTTTGGCAGTACCATTTAAAATTTTGTTTCAATTCTCTCCCCAACCAAGATCTCAGTTTATGACAATATATATTGTAAAGGATATATCCCTCTCTCCTTTAGACACCAGTGCATCATTAATCTTGAATTGCAATTTGCTGTTCATTAGACTGTCAGGGCAGGGAAATATGGCGGATGAGGGAAGAAACAAGCGTAGTTGGAACCAGATCATAGGCGTTAGCACCAGTTTGTAGCAGTATAGGAAATGCCGCCCAAATCGCCTGATCTTGGGGAAACAATGGGGACCCCCTTTTCACCCCCATCATGTGATGTGGGAGTAGTTAGTGATGGGGAAGGTTAATGGGCATAGTGGGACTAGCCACCAGGTAGGACCTTAACCTCTAAGTAATTAATAGTTAAGGATCCTTTCTCTCTGCTTTTTGCTGGTTATATGACTCTTTGCAGGTCCGATCGGCCTTCATGTCGACAAACAACATATTCCTCGCCACCCGGGAGATGGTCAGAGACTCCTTTTACTTAGTTGGGGACACATGCTATGCGTTCCTCTCCGCTCTACGCTGGGTGAAACTACCTTTCGATGAATGGCCGAGTCGATTGTTTGGCACCTACAATTGTTAGACCAGGTTCATGGATTCCCAAAACCCCTTAAATTTTCCACTCCTTTAAACTTCAATTCCTTCCTCCACAAAGCAATTTCCCTTTGTTAAGTGTCCTGCTTCGGCATCCAGTAAACTGCCCCATAACATGCCTTGAAATCAAGTAAAAGATCCAGTGATAAATATCCAATTATCCCTTCCCCAGTGCAAATTAAGGGCAAATTAGTCTAAGTGATACAAGCGTTGAAGTTTTCTCTTTGTGTGTTGGCAACATGTGTTTATTGTACCCGAACCCAATCACTTACTATCCAAAGACTGTGATTACGTGATTTCTTATAATTATCTTCTGGGCTACGTAATGTTTAGTATTTAAGAACGTGCATTTGTGTAATATTTCATAGGGAGATTTCATTTCTCTCATTTCGTGTGGTGTTAACTCATAACCTCTCTTACAGGGGAGATATCGTCTGCTCTGTTGCCAATCTGTGTCTGCTAAGCCTAACTGCCATTCAAATTTTGAAACCATTCCTGGCCACAGCCTGATTACCGAAGTCCGTTGCTGGCCCCACAGAACATTTACATAAACTGATTCTATTATCCTGGAGCTCCTTCTTCTTAAGAATTACCATAAGGATCGATTTAATGTAATTTTAACCTAACTGAGTTATTATTATAACCGGGGATGATTGTACCTTGCCCCCTCCATATTTAAATTGATTGCTTGCCAATGTCTGCATTATTGCTCATTGTATATTATCAATGAGCCTGCCTATTGGTTACAATTTGCATTCTGTTTTGTCTCCTTACATACTTGCTTAGTCTCTGTAAATAAACCCCTTTTAATTGTAAAAGAAGTCTAATTTCAAATGGTGACCTTAAACATTTACGTGTAAATCCAGGAAAATTCTAAGGTAAGTTTCAAATACCTTCCTTTTGTTTATAAACTTGGGTTCACTTGGTTCCTTGGCAGTAAATTTTAGAAAATTGTTCAAATTCTCTCCCGAACCAAGCCCCAGTTTATGAAAAAAAAAAAAAAAAAAAAAAAAAAAATATATATATATATATATATATATATATATATATATATATATATATATATATATATATATATATATATATGAATGACTTTACTGTAATAACACAGTGTAATATGAATATAGAAGGCCCATAAAACACTATTTGAACATTGCAACCATATATTTGAGCACTTCCTTCTGTGCCCCTGTTCATTAGTAAAACATGGACAGATGAAATGTTACAGGAGTATATATACAAAGCATATGGTTGCAACGTTCAAATAGTGTTTTATGGGCCTTCTTATATATATATATAATTAATATATATATATATATATATATATATATATATATATATATATATATATATATAGCTTAATGATAAATAATATTGCCAAGACCAGGAAGAACATTCTTTATTGTACAAGCTTTTGAGGTATAAAACCTCATCATCAGGCTGAAAAACCGACAAGGATGAGAATCAATAAAATTACAATAAAATGAATTGTCATAATAAATCTTCAGCAAAAATACTAACGAAATATATAAAATGAACAAGTAAATACAAACTAAAAGGGTGAGACGTAAAATAACGAAAAATTAAAAACACAAACATAAAAATATGCAAATAAAACTATAGTGAAATGTAAACAAACTACCACTCACAAAGTAAAATATTTAACGACCTAATTGAGTACCTACTATGAAAATACACGATAGCTAGTTGAATACCAGACGAGTTGTTGTTCAATTCCGGCTTCATCTTTTTTATAGTCAGCGACTCTGAAATTAAAAGGCCCAGTCTATTTGAACAAAAAGACAGTACCCGAAAATCCAGGTCAGTGAAAGGATGGTCCAGTGTTAAACTGTGTTCCCTAATGGCAGAAAAGGGTGGTTTGGAAAGGGGAAACCTAGTTCTAATAGTAAGACCTCTGTGTTCCAAAATTCTGTGTCTGAGCCAGCGGGAACTAGACCCCACGTATCGCAGACCACACTGCGAACAAGTGAACAAGTAAACGACACAGGAATTAAGGTCCACAGGCAGAGTAGGCTTCTCTCTCAAAAGTGATCATATTGTAAAAGGATTACAGAAAACAAACCGGTAACTGATTTGAGGGAAACAATGCTTAAGTATTTCTTGTAACTTTTTCGGACCATATAGCTACTATGACCAAGGTAAGGCAATTTAATGTACTTTACATCTTTACTAGCAGTACTGTACACCGGTCTGGGACAAAACTTTTTTCATTTAAACATTTTTTCAGAACTTTGTAAAATACAAAAATGGGATATGAGTTTTCAGAAAAATAATTCTGGAGGAAAACCATATCTTGATGAAATAAATTAAAATCACAACAAACATTGTAGGCTCTATTAATCAAAGTGCGTATTGAGTTCATCTTATACAACTTTGGCGAAAAACTGAGGTAATTCAATCCCAAGCCAGTAAAAGTACTTTTCCTATAAACAGAGGTCTCAAATTTGCCACTATTTCTGTATACCTGTACATCTAAAAATGACAACTTATTATCCTGTTCCGTCTCACAAGTAAAAGAAATGTTAGGGTGACGAGAATTAAAATATTCAAAAAACAAATCAACATGTGATAATTCCTTAAACACAAGGAAAGTATCATCTACATACCTACAGTAATACAAAGGTTTGAAAGCACTAGGGCATTCAGACATCCAAATCCTTTCACAATAACCCATGAAGCAATCCGCATATACAGGTCCAAGGAAATTTCCCATAGCTACTCCATCTATTTGATTATATAATTTACCATCAAAAGTAAAAATGCCATCAGCAGTTGCTAAATGTAATAATTTTTGCAAGTCTATTTTATTAAGTCCAAACACTGATAAATGGTTTTCACATATATTATTAACAATAATGTCGGTTGTTTCTTTTAATGGGATATTGGTGAAAAGAGGTTACATCGAAACTAGCCATTACAACATCTTGGTTAAAATTGAAAGAGCATAATTCTTTAACAAATTTGGAAGAATTAGATATGTTAAATTCACCTAAAGTTAGAGGGTTTAAAACTGGAACCAAAAACTTGGACAGGTTATAACTAAAAGTACCAATTGAGGAAATAATAGGTCTTAAAGGGTTTCCTATTTTATGTACCTTAGGCAGACTGTACAAATAACCAGGCTTAGACCCTTTAAGCAAATAAAGAAGAGTTATATGTAGCTTCCCAATCTTATCTCTCAGACCTCTAAGCAACCTATTTAGTTTGTCTTCTAATTTCAAGATGTGAATATATATATATATATATATATATATATATATATATATATATATATATATATATATATATATATATATATATATATATATATATATATATATACATACATACATATATATACATATACATATATATACATAATACATATATATACATATACATATATATACATATATATATATATATATATATATATATATATATATACATATATATATATATATATACATATATATATATATATATATATAACTTGCCCATATATATATATATATATATATATATATATATATATATATATATATATATATATATATATATATATATATATATATATATATATATATATATATATATACATATATATATATATATATATATATATATATATATATATATATATATATATATATATATATATATATATATATATATATATATATATATATATATATATATATATATATATATATATATATATATATATATATATATATATATATATATATATATATATATATATATATATATATATGTATATATATATATATATATATGTATATATATATATATATATATATATATATATATATATATATATATATATATATATATATATATATATATATATATATATATATATATATATATATATATATATATATATATATATATATATATACATATGTATATATATATATATATATATATGTATATATATATATATATATATATATATATATATATATATATATATATATATATATATATATATATATATATATATATATATATATATATATATATATATATATATATATATATATATATATATATATATATATATATATATATATATATATATACTACAAAGCAAATGTGGTATTGCTATCTGTAAATTAACCTTTTACTCTCTCAATTTCCAAAAAAAATAATACATTAACTGAACACTGAATAGTAGGGCAAAATCATCAACCGAGATGAATACCAAGTAATATTTAATTTCAAACAGTGTTTTTGAACATTAATATTTTTCTACCCTTTTCTAAGGCACTGAACACAGTCATCAAGGAAAAAATGTTTCCGAATCGTTGCCTAGAGGAATTACGACACCACGGGCAACTAATTACTTTGAATCACGTAAGGAAAATAAGCCTAAAATAGATTATTCTTTCGAGGACTTCCTTTCTACTGTTTCTCAATGACTTCCAGTCTTCGAAAAGTCTTACACACCTTTGAATCATGCGGTTGAAACGCCAATCTTTCGGAGAAATATATCGGCTCCACGGTTCCCAAACGGCGCTGTATACCTCTAATGAAAGTCTATAATTGAAGTGTTCCAAAGCGTAACGATGTAGAGGAGACAGTGTCAAAATAGTGACAATTATAGTGACAATTTCCCCCGAAGACTGAATCATTTCGCCTGAATCGAAAAGATCCAGAATATCATCGTTAGCTTGAGGAGAAATGGCCAAATCCCACGACTGTTACTCGCCATTTCCACTGATTATTGGCGAGGGGACGCTTTGCGCGTTGCAACGTTTATTGTGAAAGACTTCTGCGAATGATAGCGAAGCTGTTATGCCATTCTTTTCATCAGCTTTTGGGGGTCTCTGTATTCCTTCACTTTTTATCACTTTTTGTTGTTGGTCTCAGTAAATTTTTTTACATCTTTAATATTTTAATGAGATTAATCGTGATCGCAGATCTGGTATCTTTTTTCAGATGATCACTGATAAGAAAAGAAATAAAGACATTTTATTAACTGTATATGTAACTGAAAAAACTTCTATCTTATTTTTTTCGACATGCAAGACCATGAAACACAACACAGAATTATAATTAAATGGTATGGCTCGACGCATATTCCCCTCTCATTCCCACCAGATCATCTTAAGCCACAAAATTTCGTAAGCACAAATTTTCAGATTTGCACAGGCTTCATCTGTGCCAGATAAAACTTGCAATGAAAACCACAATCCTCACTGCCTCTTTTATATCTTCGGAAAAAACCAGCGAAAAAGAAGCAATGGCATCACTTTTCAGAAAAGGGGAAATTGTGACGTCATTTTCTCGGGCGTTATATCGCCACTGAGCAGGAACTGCCGTAAACAACCAACTCAGAATACTTATTTTCGGAATATATACTCTCACATCATGAGAGAGAGAGAGAGAGAGAGAGAGAGAGAGAGAGAGAGAGAGAGAGAGAGAGAGATTATGCTAGCCAAATTTTTCTTTTTTAGATGACAGTACCAATAGTTAATTCAAAGACTATTGTTACAAATATTAAACACTCACTAAGACTAATAAATGTAAGCATAAAAAAATTGCCTGAATCTCATATAAACAGAGTGATAAAAACTAATAATTCAAGAAAATTATCAAATAAATTTGCTATTTAATAAGACGGAATGTATAAATCGAATATAAAACGGAAAACCTTTGCACGTTTCTATACACTAACAAAATATTTCTTTATTCACAAGAATAACTCTTATTCAAAGAAGACACGAAAATGGCAAAATAGCGAAAGAAGTCCTTCCTTTACCTTTTAATTTCTTACCCTTAAAGGAAGGATTTCAGCTCCATTTCGTCGTGATTTGCGAAAATGACTCGGAATAAAGGGTCCGCTTGTAACAGGTAAATTACTTTTTATCTTTAGCAACGAGATTCCTTACCATGGCGCGTGCAGGATTCAAAAAGGCCTAGAGATGCTGTCTAGGAAAATCCGCGGGAAAACTGGAATGAAGGGTAGAATTACGTTTCCCTTTCAGCTGGTTGAATTATTAAGATGTGAGCAAAAGGCTTTCGCACGATGAAAATATCTATAAAGGTATTTTCAGATTGCCGTTCATGCAAAAATTACTATGGTTCTTCCCTTACGAGTGAAGGTAAGGTTACCAAGTGAAATTGATTTCACAAGTTCTCATAAGTGTATGCATATATATATATATATATATATATATATATATATATATATATATATATATATATATATATATATATATATATATATATATATATATATATATATATATATTTCTACGAATGTCCGAGGATACTTACTTGATTCTAAGGCAATGGATAAATGCAAGGAGTCACTTAGATTTGTTACACATCTCACTAACTATTAGGGCAGTTTGTAGACAAAAAAGGGAAAATCTGTATATATATATATATATATATATATATATAATATATATATATATATATATATATATATATATATATAATAATATATATATTTCTATGAATGTCCGAGGATACTTTACTTGATTCTGGGCGGCAATGGATAAATGCAGGAGTCACTTAGATTTATTACATCTCACTAACTATTAGGGCAGTTCGTAGACAAACAAGGGAAAATCTCTATACAGATATATATATATATATATATATATATATATATATATATATATATATATAAATATATATATATATATATATATATATATATATATATATATATTGACAATGTCCCAGGATACTTACTTGATTCTGGGCGGCAATGGATAAATGCAGGAGTCACTTGCAAATTTATTACACATCTGACTAAGTATTAGGGCAGTTCATAGACAAACAAGGGAAAATCTGTTGCTTAGCATCTTCAGATGATGGAAAATTATGTAAAGTCAAGGGTTCTCTTAACTAATTATATTTACATAACAATACATAACAAACGCAGATCAGAAGAATGACGAATTACTGGGTAGGTAATAATAAGGGCCTGCTAAATGAATGAATCTTACACAGAATAAATATTCTATGCCAATGATGCCTTCATAACAGGAAACATCGAGTAGGGGTAGAAGGGGGACTGTGCATGGACGGAACCGAGGGATTCCACAAAAGGCCTATCTGCAATATATGCAAGACAGTTACTTGTCGAGAATAATAAGATGCTCAAAGGGGACAGGGATTGCACTGATGGTGACAAATAACTCAGTTCATCACTAAATGCATAATTACGTTAACACTGAATGCTCCAACACAAATTACTGAAGGTGATCGCACAATGGAAAATAAATGAAAAATCAGAGAAATAACAGGAATCATGACTGACTAAGGATCCTTATTCTGGTACATTACCTTCATCAAGCTGACAGTGTCCTCGTTCAATAGGATGTTGGCAATGGAGGAGAGAATTAAAATTCCACTACAAAAGTATACTGGTTCGAACCTCGGGGCGAATGCATGGGAAGTTCAAGGGTCAGGCAAGGTTAAGGATATCTGTCCTCAGTGGTGTTCTAAGTGCTTCTCTCTCTTGATTTCCATTGCATTATCTATAAATAACCTTCGGAGATTACGCAGTCGCATCTTCGCAGATTAAACAAAGGTCAATCTTTGTAATTTTTTCTATAATGACTGCCTGGCATCAGTTAACCCTCGTGGAGGGTTTAGGATAGGAGGTGCCAACTTTCTCTTTTGGCCCTCCCTTGCCCGTTGGCTGGTGCCATTGAGGAAGGCATCTGGAAACAAGGGTTAGGCTTAACCATTTTTGGGAATGAAGGAGACAGTTTATGAAGGGGCGAGTGGAAATACAGTTCTAGTAATTAAGCAGTTGAAATTCATTTTATTTCTTTCTCAGCTACGTTACAGATGTAAAAAGGGGGCAGGTGGTTTGGAGGGAGGTTCCCATTATATATATATATATATATATATATATATATATATATATATATATATATATATATATATATATATATATATATATATATGTTTGTGTGTGTGTGTATTCAAATGATGAACCTCACGTAGCTCAATAGCATTGAATTCTATACCCGTGTGCTTTAGCCTCGATACATGGGGAACAGTGACGCGACGCACATAGCAATATGAGAACTAACAGCCCTGTTTGACTCTATTGTACATATTGCTTTTGAATTCAGGTTCTGTAATAACAAGGAATTACGGTTCGCGAAGCCCATTCATATCGCATTAACTGTACCTTGGCCGAGGTATGCACACTTTTTATTTACAATTCCCTTGGAGGTAAATTAATCTCTAATTATGGTGAGCAGCTACTTGGAATTCCTTATTTTGTGATGGGGATTTAATTACGAACCTTCCCAAGTTAATAATTGTATCCTTATTAGGGAATTAACGTGCAAGGCAAACCTGTGTAACAAATGCTAGTATCTAAATTTTGTTGCTGTGCTAAAATAGAAATACTGGAAATTAAATGTTTATCAGGTGAATATTTAAACTGAACAGAAAAGTTGATAACAGGAAATTAATTAGATAGAAAAAAAAGAAATTATGATACTTAAACCTTGAAAAAGCAACATAGTGAATACAGAGGAAGAAACGAAAGTTGAAATTGTCAATACCTTCAAAAGAGTGTTATTCGGCTCTGGTTTTCATTTCTTCGCATTCGACTAAAAACGGAGGAGATTTCGTCTTTTTTTTTAATATTGAGATAATACATTTAACATTCTGTTCGGTTAAATGATGAAAATTTTGGTTTAGAAAGGAGAAATCGTGTCCTGAGAGGAATATACCTGTTTTCTAAAAACCTGCGTGGAAGACGACGGGAAGAGCCTCTGACACATCGTGGACCAGACTTCCAGCAGGTAAATACATAAAGAACAGCTGAATAATTACGGTCCATAAGGGGAGTAGTTCTTTCCCTCATCAGTGATGCTGCTGTAAGTGGATTGGTGAAAAAAAAATGTTTTTCAGGCATATAGCACTTTTATCTAAAATTAGGTCATCTGATGCACTTTTTCACATTTACCTAGAACCCATTACCATCCGTCTGGCACATGTATCTTTGAAAATGGACGAAAACCTCTGACACATTCCTCTAAAATTAAAACACGTCTATACAATGAAGCAGTAGTATGTAAGAATCGCAGACGCCCCAGTGTTGCTCGTACATGCTGAGTGAAAGTCATTTTCATAAATTCATATAAGTACCAGCGATATAGCGCGGGAAATTGCACTAAGAGTTAGTGAGAAAAGTCCATTAGCCTACCGCCAGTAGTACCGGGAATACATTATAAGGAAGAAATATTCAGGAAAGCCTTTCGCTACATCTTAATTCTAGCAATTCCAGCCAAACTGGAAGAGTTTTTTAGCTAAAGAAAATACGTGCACTGAAGTGTTGGAGGGATGGCATTGTATGCGCATTTTCATATTTGCTTATCTGAGAATCAGTTAAAAAAATTGAATTATTATGCCTGCAAATCATTTCATTTAAGGGAAACTGATAAGATGGTGCTGAAGAATGTAAAATCAAATTTTGTAGGCTGATGGATATCCACGCCGATTCCCTTTTTATACATTAAACTTAAAAAAAATGGCAAGTAAAATCATCTGCACATTCCCACTATCTGTACCTCTTTAACAAACGTTTCTTTACATTAACCAGTACCCGTGTCGTACTCATTAAGAGAGAATTTGTATGAATGGAAAAAAAGTAATAATTAAAACATTATAAATTTTGCTATCCATGGTTCACATTCATGCACAGCCGCTTCATTCTAAGAATCTTTCATACCACCGGTACCATACATATTGACGATTTAAATGTTACAGTAGTTTTGTTTAAGAAGGAATAAAGTACCAAATGGTTTATTTACGTCAGCTAATTACTGTGCCACTGTGCCTGCGCTCCAGGTGCAAGCGGTGCAAAAATGGTTCAGTTTTAGGAACACTTTCTCAAACAGAGCCATCCTGTCCTAGAGCGCAGCGATAAGCAGGGAGAAGGACTGAAAAGACTAGTCAACTTTTCATAGAGTAGCTTTCTGCAAATAACCCATGCATACACACACACACACACATACATATATATATATATATATATATATATATATGTATATATATATATATATATATATATATATATATATATATATATATATATATATATATATGTGTGTGTGTGTATATATAGAATATGGTCACTTTTACCAAACATATGTAATTCTAATAGCCACACTGCCCTCTTAACTTCTCGAAAATTCTTCGCGCTTTTTTGGATATATAATATAGCCGTGACATCCAAACACAAGAAATTGAAGAGACTTGTGATTTGCCGGTCGCGGGAGACGAACCCGGGTCACCTTAACCATAAGGAGGTCACGTTGCCGACCTGGCTACGAGAAGGATAAAAAGTCTATTATATATATATATACCTGTCGTTTTCAGATATATTTACTAGAGCTGGAATAGACCCATATCACCATCGTAGCCGTAAGTAGTCAATCGTTTTTATTGCTTTTTAGGCTGAAAATATATGTAGAATCTACTGGTCACTTTTATAGATACATATATATAATATACAATGCCCTCTTAACTTCTCGAATTCTTCGCGCTTTTTTGGATATGCTTGTAACTGAATAACATCCAAACACAAGAAATTGAATAGACTTGTGATTTGCCGGTATATCGAGAAGATAAGAGGGCATTATATTAGAATTATATATATATATATATATATATATATATATATATATATATATATATATATATATATATATATATATATATATATATATATAACTGATGTTCCCAGTAAACTAACTATTAAATTTTCCAGAATTTATTTTTTCGTAACGTTCTTCAGTACTCTCTCCATATCTAAAGTAAAATCTTCCCATTGTCCATTTAAAGATACGGTATATAACACTATCGTTCTCTTCTTTATTCGTCCGTTAAATGAGAAATTATCTAGTAATACTGTAAGTACTGTAGAAATATTGTGTAGCAGCACTGTATATATAATGAAGGGATAAACTGTAAGCCCTTCCCGCTGCTCTCGTCATAGAAAGGGAAATTTACATTAAATTTTGAGAGAAAAGGCCTTGTTGGATTTCCATTCTTCTCCCGTACGTTTTAACCTGAAGAAATTTCTTATTAGAATCTGTAGGTCATATGGTTATCGGGTGAGAGAAAATGTTCGTCGCTTTTCTTTTATCAACCTTAGTTAGAAGTTAGATCACCTCAGAGAATATAAATGTGAATCATTTAACATTTACGTAATGATTAACATATTTTACATCACGGAGTAGCTTCTGAAAATAAAATGGATTTTGTCACGCCATGAAAGGATTACTGATGTACATTCTCAACGATGATACGACCAAAGCCTAAACATTAAGCAATAATAGTCTCTTTTTACTATCTAATGGTAGAACTTTGGCAAGTAACCAGAAATTTCAGTTTCATTAGCAAAAAAAAATTATTCGGGATTGGTATTACAAAATAAATTATATTTATTTTAACATATGCAACATTAAGTCGATGATGGTAAACTAACTCAAACGTGACGGAATGCTAAAAATTATTGTGGTTATAATAGTGACCTTAATTACACCTTGTCAATTCACCTATGTCAATTCATATATATATATATATATCAATATATATATATATATGTATATATATATATGTATATATATATATATATATATATATATATATATATATATATATATATATATATTGTCACAAAGTGATTGAGTATCTGGTTATTACACAGATAACAACACTAAAAAGTTACCTCACTTCGACCAGATACTTGAAACCTCATAACACAAATGTTAAGACTGAATACTCTAAAGGTACAGTGATCCCCCATCACTTGAGAAAATCAATGTAATTTTATCTAGTTATGGATGAGGTAACAACTAATGGGCTATAAACAGACTATTGGAAAATGGGCATCACTTCAACAAACACTATAACGGTTTCCCTGGTTCTATTTCACCTAGATAAGTCTCAGGTGAACAAACAGATATATCACTTACCTTGTTCACATTCATTAATTTCTCTAATCACTGGTGGTAAAAATGAAACACTGTGCTTTTAAAACTTTAAACAGACAAATTTATTTCTAAGTTCAAAAATTATATGCAGAGTTCACAATCTCAAAAAGATTTACTGTTATCTGACGACAGTGTAAGTTTTAAGTATTTCTTAATCAAGATTAATTCACAAAAAAAGCAATTTGGTTAAGTAAAATTCAAACCATTAATTCTCACTCAAGTTTTAGATATGCACCTGATTAACTAAACTCAACATCAGTGTTCCATATAAGTATTCTCTGAAATCTCAATAATAAGTATGCACTGACAAAATGCTAAGTAATCACCAACACAAAACTTTGGAAAACACTAATTATGAAAACAGAGTAATATGATAACACAGATATATAAGAATGAAATACTCAAAAATGGAAATATACCAGCAGCAATTTCACTAAGACAAAAATATGTTTAAAGATTATATCATTCTTTCGAAAGAGTACCCTCACTTTCAAAAAAGATTAGACTCCCACCTTTCTAAGACTTTCTCAAAGACAACACTGCCAAGTCACAATGATATGCACTTAGTTAAAGTTAGCAGCAAGACACATTAGAAAATCACTATAAGAGATATTATCCACCTCTTATCAAAATAATAATCCTCTATCACAATAACAGCACAAAAGATATCAAGTAAGAATCTTACTTTCTTCAACAGAAAATAGTAAAACACATTTTCACAATGCTTGCACAATATAAATACCTTAGATCACTCTTACAAAATGTATACATTTCGTGGGTGAATTTATCAAAACTTATACATAGAGGAGAGCAACCAGTATAACACCCTTATACATGAATGATAATTGAGAGAGAGAGAGAGAGAGAGAGAGAGAGAGAGAGAGAGAGAGAGAGAGAGAGAGAACCTGATGCCAGCAAACCCTTTGCCTAACTAACTGTTTTTCATTCAGCACTCCTCTTTTATCTTCAAGCCCTCCCAGAATACTCAAAGAATACGCATAGGGAATACATAGAACACCTTATTCCTCTTCTACAGAGTACACAAAGAATACACACGGAGAATTCTAAGGTTCAGAAGGAAATATGCCAGAGCTCTTATCCGTATGATGGACATCATCTGCTCACTCAAACCACCTGAGCAAATAGAAAGAAGTATTTTGGACCAAATCTTGGGTCAGCCGCCAACATGTCAACTTCACCTCTCTCACTTACTCATTCTTTTACTCAGATTATGGAAAATATAATAGACATAGGCAAAGATAATAGCTTCAGAATAGGCACACAGAACAAATGTGCAACAAGCATTTGGCCAATAACTGTCAACTCATCAACGATAAGCAAAGTGGCCCTTGCCTTTCTTCCTTCACCCCAAACACCTGTGTCAATACAGGATGTGGCTAAGTGACAAGAATCTTAACCTTTCCTCTACTCGGCATTAACACTCAGTATTCATTTTAATATACTGCACAATATATTAAACAAATAAAAAAAAAGAACATATCAAAACGTATTTCAAAACCACATGATACACAATTTATCTGTAAGAAAAAGACATTTTAAGATCATATTATCATATCTCACAACAAATGAATCTGTAAGCAAAACATAAAGATTTTCATAGAGACAGAACATATAAATGGATTTATAACATTATAATAATATATATAGATATATATATATATATATATATATATATATATATATATATATCACATTTGTAGAATATATATATATTTATATATATATATATATATTATAATAATATATATATATATATATAAATATATATATATATATATATATATATATATATATATATATATATATATATATATATATATATATATATATATATATGTGTGTGTGTGTGTGTGTGTGTGTGTGTGTGTGTGTGTGTGTGTGCATTTATGCATGTGTGCACAAAGATTCTTCACTTTAGGACCAAATAATTATGGTGGAATCGACAGATACAACAAAAATATATTCTAAGTATACGTGAAGTGTCCTCACTTGAAATGATGAGAGTTGATGAATGAATTTCTGTGAATTTTTTATATGATGATATTCTGATATTTTTCGTGAAGTGTCGTCAAATATATTATGCAGCCCACTGCCGAATGACTAGATGCTATCGAAAAAATGTTCGTTGGAAATGCAAGTAAAGTTCGTTTCTAGTCCCCAAAGTTTAATTGATTTTGAGCGTATCTGCGACAAAGTTTTCCGTTTATGATTTCGTTTCTTTACACACACACACACACACACGTTGCACTTTGTTGATCCTGGAAACTAGCGTATGTGACGTTTCCACAAGTCTTTAATTGTCTTCAATTCTTCAAAATCCCTACGAACGTTAAGCTAAAGGTCTTTTTTTCGCATTATGAATTATTTGTGCCTAAATCGAAGAACTTTCACTATGACATGATAAACATCCCAGACGCTGATCTAAGGTGGAAAATATCGAAATAAAATTCATATTCCTTCCGTGAGATGAGAACTGACTGTATTGTTTCGTGCTATTTGCATGAATTTGTCCTTAACAGAATTTATCGACAGATGTATATATTAAGTGGAGTTGTTTGCTAATATATTGTTTATCCCATTTAGTTTTTTCTATATACTACTACTGCTACTACTACTACTACCAAAGAGTATAGAGAAGTAAAGAGCGGGCAGTCGCACAAGTCCTTATGGGAAAATTGTAACTGCGGACAGGTGGCGCTATCCGACGGTGAGCGTGTAAACTGTGATAGCATTTGTTTGTGCTGGCATACACCACACTAATGTTTAAGACGAAATATTAGCACTTTTGTGGGTTGTAACACTATCTTCTGGTGTTTTATTATTATCTCTATATCAGTGCACTAATCTGTATTGATTTTTTAAATATTCTATTGATAAAAAAATTAGTAAATACAAACAGCTTATCCTCTCTTTATCTATAACTACTGGTGCTCAACCAGATTTCATTCAAAAGGTGATAATACGGATGAAAGGAAATAAATAAATAAATTGATTAATTTACAAGATATATGAGGCCAAACTATAAACAAACTGAAACTCCTCCGTTGTAAATTGATATCTTTATTTTGTCATGCTGAAATTGATCTCTTTGTTTTATTATCCTGGGGCAGGATGCACTAACATTTACGATGGTGTAAAGTTAAGTGTTTGTTCATTACATTACAATTTTGGGTTCTTTAAGGTTTTTTCAACACTGCATAGTCACATACCAGATCGTAATAAACATTTTTTCAAACTTTTTTTCTGTGACTGTTGACAAATGCAAATATGTTCCTAACCATAGTATTCAGAAATTAAATGAAAAATAGGATTATTATCTTAAGACATTGCAAGTATGTTTAGTACATCTAAGTCCTACACTGCAAGTACACATCTTCAGTATTACAGATGACTGAACTTCATGCATTTTCGGTTCTTTCGACCTACAACTAAAAGACTTTTGTTTGCATCTTTTAAAATGTGATGGAGGCGGATGCGTATAAAGAGGCTGACAATGAAGAACCTGCAGTTGCGCACAGAACAAGCTAAAAACTTTCCTTGCATCTTCTCCTCCAAACCCGTCACAAGTCTGAGGTAAAATCTGCTTATGTAGTAAATGTCAGAAACTATCTTTCTATATGCGTTTTCCATCTGAGTAATCATGTCGTAAAGGACTGTACTTGGCACAATTAGCTCCTCTCCTAGTGTGTTACCATAAGTCTTCTTGGAAAGGAAAACATGAACAGGGTTGTGTGGATCAAGAGTACTTTGAAGCTTTGTCTTGCATTCTCTACAAACCTTGTGACGAATCTTACACACAATGTAACCTGTGATATATGCTATCACATTGCATTCCTCAAGTGGTAGGTCTTCCCCAGGGAGGGTCATTACTGACTGTACTGATACATGAATTGGCAGTGAAGAATGTTTTGCATTCACTCCAGATTTTGCAAAACCTGAAGTCTCTATATTGTTCAGAGTTACTAAGAAGGTATCAGTGTCTTCTTAGCAGTTAACACCAGCACTTGGAATCATAATAGCACCCAGCATGACTTGGCGGAATGCACTCCTGAACTGAAATGCATCTGGCTTGTCCCTGAGGAACCTTTCTCCCGAATTATTGAAAATAAATTCTCCAAACAATCTTGACTGAGTCTGTTGGTTAATAGGTAAGGCAGCTTGTATATTGACTGTAACTCATCCCACACCTGTAACAGACCTTTGATTGCTATCTACCATCCAGAGAGGCAAGGCAGCTTTCTTGGACCAAGTGATTTGATACCATCCAAACATGTGAGGCAGTTAACTAGAAATTCCTTGTGATCTGACTTCAGACTTATGGCATGTCGTATTTTTGCATTACTGGTATGAGTTCCACTACTGAAACAGTTGAACAACTGGTCCATCTTCTCAACAACGTCTGTGTACTCTTAAATCAACACACAATACATTCCTCATCATGAGCATTTGGTGGTTTATGCAAGAGTGTCATATAAACAAAATTAATTAATTAAATATATAATAATGAAATAATTTAAACAAACTTTTACTTAGCACATTTCTCCTCATACCACACTACAACACCGGTGCTCAATTTTTACAGGAAAGTTTGTGTGACAACAAGAGCAGAAAAAGAATAATGTAACAACGCAAGAAAGAAGACAACGAAAGAAGAGACAAGAAAGAAGAATCAAGGAAGAAGACCACCCAAAGGAGAATCAAGATGAAGAAATCTAAGCGATTATGACTCCAAGAGCTTCCGGGAAACCCAATTAAACAAACAAACGCTGCTATATGAAATAGCTTGAGCAGTAAGAGAATGCCTGATTTGCTACAACAACACTCAGTAACCATTGTAGTGTCTAGACAAGACATGGTGAATGAAACAACCAAAGCAGAGTTTAGAGTACAGCACAATCTGGTCAAAGGAACAAGTACAACTGAACAACGAGTGTAACTGAAAACATATCACTCACCTTTCCTTGTTTTTGGGGAATTGAAAAAATTATAACTCAGGCCTTTCCTTTCTGGAATTACAGCAATTAACTGCAGCACAGAACTGTGTCCCTGTCATGTTGTTGACATCTTCCAACTCCAATTACGTGCCCACCGGTAGAGGTGCCACTGTTGCCCGCAGTTACATAGGGGAGGCACGAGTGCCCTCTCTTTACTTCTTATACTCTTTCCTACTACTATTGTCGTTGTTGTGAGAAATCAGTACCTAAACTTACTGCAGTTTACCCAAAGTTACAGGCATTGCCAATGTGCGTTTAAAGCCATTGGACTAGGGTTTTTGTGGTATATTTTATAAATATGCATTTGGGCTATGCATACTAAAATAATCTGGATTAAAACATTCTCCTTGATTGTCATCATTTTATATGCAAGCATGCGCTGTAACACATTGACACATATGTGTGAGCATTGAGTAAAATAAGAAAGAAGTTAAATAATTGATCCTGTCCCGACAACGTCTTCACTTCAGTCATCATTGTTTATGTTGACGAACGCTAAGTTAATGGTGAGACTTCATCTTGATACTTGTGTTTCTTAAAAATAGTACAGGTTTAGTAACTCGAAAAGAAAACCCCAAGTGGTGGGTGGTAGGTATTTAGCCCAGGACTGAAGGCCTGCCACCAAGAGCTAGGCCTATGTAGACAATCGTAGTTATAATGTTAATTTATGGAAGGCTAGTCTAGGATGAACCTATTTTATGAAGGAAAGCAATATTTTCCGGGCTGTGGTTAAACAATAATAGAGGAGCCTTTTGGTTAGTCTTTATACAAAGGCAACAGGGCAACTTAGGCCCATGGTTGATATCCCAGTCATAGGCCTGTAGCCAATACTATAATTAAAGTAATTTACCCCATGAATTTGGTTGTGCTATTGTACACGAAGGTCAAGCTTTATATTTTGCCCAGGCCTATTCTGATGAAAGGGAGAGAACATTTCCTATTGCCTAAATAATGTTGTAACTTAAATTGCATGGATAAAATGAATTATTTGTTTTGAGGTATTTTATCAGAGGAGCCAGTTTTTGCTAATATTTTTTAGGAGGTATTCAAGATAAAATTTTACTTTAAACCATTGTCCTGTTTTCGACTTGAAAATATAGTTTTCCCCTCTTTTTAATTTGTTTTGAAAGTTTCTGACATTCGTTTCAAGGGAATACCCAACCAACCACACCTAACCAAACCTAGCCTAACCTAGAGTACCAGGCTCTTATCTTAGTGCCAGATATTAGTCTAGCTGAAAGACATTCCATGAACTTACCTTAATCTGGTTGAGAACTATCAGTGGGATTAAGGTCCTATTTCACTCGTTTTGTGTTGTTTCCCCCTCCCAAACTGCACCCCCTCCACTATGGCCCCACAGTATATTATATGATATGATATAAGGTGGAAAAATTAAGTTTAGTATACCTTAGTTTAACCAGACCACTGAGCTGATTAACAGCTCTCCTAGGGCTGGCCTGAAGGATTAGATTTATTTTACATGGCTAAAAACCAGTTAGTTACCTAGCAATGGGACCTACAGCTTATTGTGGAATCTGAACAACATTATAGCAAGAAATTAATTTCTATCACCAGAAATAAATTCCTTTTATTCTTCATTCGCCGGTAGGAGAATCGAACTCGGGGTCAGCAGAGTGCTAGTTGAAAACGGTACCTACCCGTTCAGTGAAGAACTATGATATAAGGTTGGATCCATAACTCTAAAAGTACCCATATGCTAACAAATCATATGTCAGAAATATTCAAAGCACAAAATAAACCAGAAAAAATTATTTTTCCAAGACCTAAATGTAATAATGATTTCAAGTAAAATAATACCACATTTTGATTGGTAACTTCTTAGTGCTTGGTGTTGCTAAGACAGATACACTAAGATTGGGGATGGCTGCCATTTTGTTTTACAAGAAATTACTTTAGATTTCTATTTGTTTGGACTAGGTTTCACTTGTAACACAGTTACTAATAGCCTAAGGAAGAAACAAAATTGAGGGAACTGTCAACTACAAAAGGTTTTTTATTGCGAAAATCTTTAGCTTACAGCCTGTGAAGAGGTTTGAAATAATACTGAACTATAGTTTAATTATATGATTGATCTGTGAACAGCCGACTCCCACCCAATACCAGTTTGCAGTCGGCTTGAAGTTCACTGACTGCAACCAATCAAAATTCGCCGTCCATGACCCCCTGCTGAAGCCCGTGTATAAATTCAGAAGGACCTATGCAACCTGCCAGACCTCTACTATCTCCCGCTGGAGAATGACAGAAGAGTCTGTCGAAACGTCGCAGCAACAGTTGTATAAAACTAACTGTATAGAATACATAAAGAAGCAGAATCCAGATTTTTTACTTTTCCCCCATGAAATGACAAATATAGGTGAGCTTTTAGCACGCACCTCCAATGAAGAAAAGTCCGCAATAAGGAAAATAGAAAAAGTCTTCTACAAAATAAATGCAGCTGAAGCAGCAATAATATTCAATAGAACCTATTATTATTATTATTATATTATTATTATTATTATTATTATTGCAGATTGCACCAGGCTACAACATATATAAGCCAATTTCAACATTTTCACGTAGTCTCGTAGGATTTTTCATTACCGGCAATGTCCCACCTATCTCCAATTTGTCTTGAATTATCTAAGAACTGGAGAAGTTGGCTTGATTATTTAAATAAATGAAATTTTACCGTTCTCATTAACTGAATTTCTCACGGTGCTCATAAAAAACGAGCCATTTTATTTATAACACTAAAACTGATCCACAGTCGCTACGGAGTAGCAGAGAAAACTGAATAAGTCTTACAGAAGTTTAGATTTCACAACACTGTGCCCAAGTTTTTATATAAAAGTTATGAATACTAAACAGATATGTCCCTCCATCTCATTTTACTATTGTAATCGCAATTACTTCACCAAACCTAAATGAACTTTTAAGAATATTCCAAGAGCTATTGGCAGTAGTGGTCCACAAGCTTCAATCTGACTTTTAACCTTAGTTTTGTTTTGCCCTGTTCTCAGGTCCAAAACTTTAAATTGCATAATTTTGAGTTTTTATAATAAGACCTCTAAATCTGCAGTTTCGGTTCCATCAGAACAGTCATTTCTATCCTATCTATGTCATACATATCCCCCAGAGAAGCACATTTCATGTTCATCAAAATTACACAACTTCTCAGGATAATTTTCCTCAAAATTCGTCAGTCATTCTCTTCAAGAACTTGCAAGCAGTGGCTAACCTGAAGGAATGTGAAATGTTAATTAAATCATGAAAAATGGAGGTCTTTTGGGAAAAACTGAATATTAACCATTAATGCTGTATTCCTAAAAGTCAGCCATACGAACATTGGCCAGCTTTTGTTTAGCACTGGCACTAAATAAAAAAGAATTTTACGTAGCACTAAGAAGAATCAGTATAAAATCAATTCAACTGGCCCTACCATTTCCTTCAACAGAATAATAATAATAATAATAATAATAATAATAATAATAATAATAATAATAATAATAATAATAATAATAATAAATAAATGATGGTAAAAATATCAATTAATCTTCTCTACTCTAAATCCTCCTGTTTTTTGTGTGATTTTATATACTGTAGTATTTAGTCGAAACTGAAAATATTCATATTATGATACATAACGTTTTCTCTTTCCTACTATTTTTTTTTATTTCTCCATTCATTCGTAAGGTTTCCTACTAATATGCATATATAAATGCACTTACACACACACACACACACACACACACACACACACACGATACATATACCATGGTTTTTTATAATTTTGGCTCACTATAATTTTTTCCTCGGTGGAATGTCTGCAATGTGTAGACTCGTCTTTTGGTGGGAGTGATTTTAAAGATTTAAGAAAGTCTCATCCCTGTCAAAAAGCAAATAAGCATTGCAGACTGAATGAAAAGCAACTAAGAGATGATGCAATGTCTAGGAAATTTGAATCTGGCGATTACCCCATCTTTGGAAGGACATTCAATCCCGAATTCCCAAAACTAAAAAGCTATCACAGAGAGTAGGAGAAGCAGTCGGTGACGAGGCTATCGCAAGAATATGGGGCGATCACTTCAGCACTATCCTGAATTGCATAAACGGTCAAGACTCCCGCAGGGATGTAAATAACCTCCTTACTGATAATGTTCAGTTTCATTTCGCCGATCGTATTACGCCAGGTAACATCAGCGAGGCCACAAACAACCTACCTAATAATAAATCGCCCGGCTGTGATGGTCTACCTGCTGAAACTTTCAAATTGCTGCCATCCGATAATTTACATTTTGCTAACTGCTCTGTTCAATGCGTGCATAATTCACCAGTTTCTCTCAGACTCCCTACCCTTAGTTCACTTAATACCATTAATAAATAAACAAGCTAAAGGATGTAGCTGACCCTGGCAATTACCGCCCGATTGCAATTACTACAATTGCGTCGAAGATACTTGAGTCCGTTCTAGTGAGACTTCTCCCCTTTCTACACACTACTGACAACCAGTTCGGCTTTAAAGCAAACCACTCAACCGACATCCTGAAAGAATTGCTGAACTATTACCTATCATCAGCCTCTCCTGTTTTCCTATGTTTTGTAGGTGTGAGAAAAGCAATTGACAGAGTAAACTACCTGAAGTTCTTCCTGAAGCTGCACAAACGAGGCACAACTCTACTGTATATCTAACTGGCATTTTATGTTGTTGGTAACGTACTGTCGTACACCTTCGGCTCCCTAAACGGGCTTCGGCAAGGGGGCATTCTCTCTCCATACCTGCTTAACACGTACACAGATGCCCTGAATGTCAAACTGAACTTACTCCCAATCGGATGCACTATCAACGAAACAACAATAAACAACCTCTGTTACGCTGATGATGTGGTTCTGATCTCCCCATCAGTGCAAGGTCTCCAGCGACTCATCGACACCTGCCTCCAGTATGCAGAAGAATTTGATATCCTATACAACGAAACCAAGACCCAGTGTATGTCGCTGCTCCCGAGATCGCTTAAGCATATTGCAAAACCACTAATTTTCCTCGGAAATCATCGTCTGGAATTCGTGCCTGAATTTCCGTATTTGGGACACATTATCACGGACGACCTAAAAGATACGGCAGACATAGAACAGAGGCGTCGTAACTATGTGCAACTGGCAACATGATTGCAAGGAAGTTTGCCTTCTGTCATCGAGAAACGAAACTGCTGTTCTTCCGCTCGTACTGCTACAGTATATATGGGTGTTCCCTTTGGACGAACTGTACCCGAGAGACCATGAGACGTATCACTGTTGTTCACAATGGCATCCTGAGACGCCTCTCAAACACTCCTCGCTATCACTCCGCCACGCAGATGTTCATAGAAAACTGCCTGGATAATTTGAAAATCATTGTGAGGCGAGCAATGTTCAGTCTGATCACCCGATTGAGAAACAGCAGCAATTCGCTCATACAAAGCATCCTGAGCAGTGAGGCAAGAAGATCTAAATTGAGGGAAAGATGGAATAATGAGGCGTTTGTTGCTTAAATGCCTTATTCTCTGATTTTACAATTATGAAGTCTCATCTCCAGAATCTGTTATTATTATTATTATTATTATTATTATTATTATTATTATTATTATTATTATTATTATTATTATTATATTTCTACGTTCCTTGCTGTTTTTGGTATTCTTACTTCCTGTTATTACTGTGTTTAATGTCATTTAAAGTTTTGCAATTTCCAATATTCGTATTTAGCCCTCTGGACCTGACCTCTGTAACCACATAAGGACCCCAGATGGAAATTAATCGTCTGAAACCTGTATTTTTTATTGTTATAATTTTCCTTTTCTGTTATTCCCTATATAATTACTGTCATTACCATTATTATGAATTCTATTTTTTCTACTTCTTCAGCAACTGTGTGGATACTGCCGATAGTTATTTTTACCATGTTACCTTATGTGTCCAGATTGTGTATATTGTATTTGTATATTCCATGTATATGGCCCTGAGCTGCAATAAAGATTATTATTATTATTATTATTATTATTATTATTATTATTATTATTATTATTATTATTATTATTATTATTATTATTATAAAAGCTTTAGTCTCTCCACACAAACTGGCGAATAGTTATACAGTAGTATTTACTATGACAAACATAGAAGGTATTATAATACCAATACGATTTGCATTTGCCCTAGTACTGACCGCCGTTAGAGTCTTATTACAGAATATATCCTATGCGAGAAAATACTCTTTTTTTTTTTTCTGCCCCTCTGTTCCCAAAGTTGGGAAACGTGTTACTTCACGAAAGTAGGTCTATGGTTCCTTTGTTGCGTCATCCTCCGACTTCGCTCTCAGTTTTCTACTAGCCCTGAACAAGAGAAAAGTATTTTTTGACCCACCCGACCGGCAGTTGCACTTAGAAAATTAAGGACGAGAAAGGGAAGGACTAGAAAAGAATCCCTCAGTGATATATAATGAATAACTAAACCTAACAAAATACTTCCACACTTGAGTAGGTACATATGAATACTTTATTTTTAAATGAAAATCAATTCAAGTGTGATGGATCTTGCCAACATTTAGATATTTTTTATTAGATTACCGTTCATCATTTTAAACTATATAGTTTACTCTCCATCAATGAAAATTGAAAAAAATATATTCTTATACATATTTTGCTGTGCATCGAGGTGACATTCTAGACGCTGAATGCAATTTCTTCATTTCTGATTTGGCTTCGCTTCCTCTGTGAAAAGTTATGTGTGTATGTGTATGCATGTGTGTGTGTGTGTGTGTGCGGAGAGAGAGGAGAGAGAGAGAGAGAGAGAGAGAGAGAGAGAGAGAGAGAGAGAGAGAGAGGCGTTTCAAGTTGCATGTGTCTCCATCAAAGTCATGGTCGGTTCAGTTTCAGGTGTTATTTAGCCTTCATTTTCTATTGGTTTTCCTGAGTAGACTGCCTAGCTGCTTCTTCTTCTTCCTCTTCTTCATTCTCTTAATCTTCACCTTCATTTATATTAAGCTTATGATTCGCACCACAAACAGGCATTTAGTTAATCCAAAACTTTGCAAAAACTCATAATCACAACCACAAAAGATTGAACTGAGGTAATTTATTTTGGGGACTGAGCTACGGCATCTATAAACTTGGTCAATTCATACAAGAACGTAATCATGAATCAAACAAAATCTTTCCCTTCTTGGAGGAATGTTAGGTAATCGTTATTCATTGTTTTGAATAAATATGCATTGATAAAAGATAGAAATGGATATATATCATTCTACTATATAACCAGAAACAATGATTTTATTTTCGTAAATAATGGAAATACTATTCCTCACTTTGTATGATTACATCTGCAAAAGGTATGAAGTGACAAGTGTAAGCTGGGAGCACTTCGAGTTACGCGAAGTGCAGTAGTTGCCATTTCTTAAATCCCTATTTGCACCTAATACATTTACCCTTGAAGTGCCATTCGGAAAAGATTTCCAAATGTAATGATCTACATTTCTGTAAAGTTTTAATCTAGGATTTTCAGTCATCTCCCAGGTAATCAGTACCAAGCAACATGAAAAGATATTTATCTTCTGTATGCAGTGAAGTTTTTTGCCAATTCGCAAGATAAGTAATTCCAACCGCTGGAGTGTCCAAGGTGATGTTTCAATTTTTCCAGCTCAGCCAACAACGATGTTCGTGGTCATGTAATAAATGATGTAGGATCGTGTGTAGGACCATTTTAACACCGTACGAAAAAAGGGAATGTGTTTATTTACTTATTATATCATATAACGTCTTCAACCATATGTATGAACAGGCGTGGTTTCTGCTGGCTGAAATCGTTGCATTAAGCCACTACTGCACATGAGTGGACTCGGCTTCCCTTACTACGGAAAGAAATTATTGATTTAGGTCTTCAATATAGATTTTATTGAGGTAATAAACAATTATATTAATTATTATCATAAATTATAATCAAAATTCACATAAATTCTGACCAAAAATTAATGTTATAGGGGGGTTTATTGTTGTAGGTTAATCAGACTTCTGGCAGCACCAGAAGAAAAGGTGAAGCGTCAGGTGAAAAATCAGAATAAACACAGAAAACTGAAGGAAAAGGTGACATAAAAATGAAAATTTTAGTTTTGTTTGTGTTTGCATGTCTGTCATGGGTTAGGGGTTTGATTTTGAGTTGAAAACCTTTCTAAGGTGACATAGAGGCTGTGTGTGTGTGCAAAATTTTGGCTTGGGTCCATCAAGCAGTTTGGATTTCTAAAGAAGCCAAACTTATATACAAACATTCACTTATATATATTTTTATATGTTTCCTGGTGCAGGTGGTTCTTATGACTCCACATTTATTATTTTACTCTAAAATGGCCTTGCAAGATAACCAGGACATATAAAACACAAACTAATAGGAGTGATACAAGGAGTGGAGGGCTCTTTCTCAAAGGGAAGTGCGTGAAACACGTGGATACAAAAAATAGGTATATTTTCATAACACACAAGATCAAAGGGGAAATGAGCTGAAACACGTTAAATTGCTGCTGCAGAAGTCCTCCCGAAGGGGGGGAGCTTGGGAATGCCAGGAACATGGACCAAGGAGAATTCTGCTACGATCGTCCTTCTGAAACGATATTAGGACCCAGGTTACAAATCTAATGCTGGAATTCGGGGAATGAATTACTCAGGTGAGCGCTGAGGGCGCCAAGGACTTCCCCGAGGCGTTACTTGTGACTCAGAGGAAGGAGGCAGTGAATACATGGGCCGGGATTAAACCAAGAAACATCAGGGGATACCAAGTTATAGGCCCAGAGGTTTAATAAATGCACAAGGGCAAAGTAACGTGACTAGCAACTCGTTCTGGGTACTTTACCACATTGTAGGGGCGTGAGGCTGACGGCGGCGTCCAGCAGCGTCTTCTACCAGTCCACGTGTGCGTCGACAAAAGGGCCTCCCTTACCAAGGTACTGCTTCAAGTCGTAGATTGGGGAGTAAAAGGGCGCCCTTGGGATGATGAAAAGGCCGCAGTTGGGTATCTGCTCGCGTTTGGGACTTGCAATCCCCACTTGCAGTCTTTGATGGCCACGTGGGTCGGGGTACGGAGCAAAGGGCAGTTAACTTCCACGTGGCGGCGAGCGAACGAAGGGCAGGGGGGCGAGGTCTGCACTCGTGACCTCTCAGCTTAAACTAGCGACTGTGTGTGAGAGAGAGCTTTCCTCGCCCTGACCTTTTATTGCTTCTGGACAGGGGTAGGGGGCAGGGGGCGATGTCCTGACCCAGTCACGCTCCTATATCAAAGAAAACGGCTGATGTCCTCCCAGGTCACACTCCTGTACCAATAGAGAACGGTGCAAAGCCAGTTTATTACCTCAGGCGAGAATTAAATCCTTTGAGCGTCTCTTATAACCCCCGACTTCTGGTTCAAACTAACACGAACCAGAATTCACTACCTCTCACAGGTTCAAAATAGACAGAGGCCTATCTATTGGCCGAGCAAAGCAGAAAGGCGGGCGCTTTCATAGCGTATTTTTATGACAATCTTTATATATATATATATATATATATATATATATATATATATATATATATATATATATATATATATATATATATATATATATATATATATATATATATATATATATATATATATATATATATATATATATATATATATATATATATATTCATGATATTGCCTTGTAATATGTATATCCTCCTATCATTTTGAAATATTTACTTTTCTGTGTATCATGTATTATGTGTAATGATAATGATTGTTGAAATATCATATGTAGTATAATAACAGATCTCAAAAGAATGCATACTTTAGTTAACTTAACAGGGTAATTTGGCATTAATAATACAATTTTAAATAACATAGTATATGAGGAACATATGCATCCTAGTGAAGGGTTTGTTTCACTTCAACTGTCATCACAAAAGATAAAGCGCTGACAGGTCAAGATAAGAAATGCAGATTCGTACTGGAAACCAACTCGAGTTTTCCGTTTTGTTTGAAAAACATGCCAGTCATAATTAGACAGTTTTGATCATGTAAGGTTTTGTATAAAAGCTTTGTCTCATACAAGAAGAAGACAAATGTTTTGCAATGATACATACATGGCTCTGGTCGCATATGCCATTTTGAGAGTAAAAACCTCATGGCAGTTGCGTCATGTTTAAGATTGCATTTGCTCTGAACATGTATCATCCCGATTGCATTCAAAACGTTTTACTGGAAGTGATGTCACCTTCTTCCTTCTAGAAGTTTCCTTGTATCTCATACCCAAAATGCCTTAACCCTTAGTGGACAGATTGAGCTTCAGTGTGAAGTAAAACAAGTTTGGGGAGGTGGATGGATTGAGCTTCAGTGTGAAGCAGAATTACGCACCACTGTTATGGTAATAATGATTCGAAACAAAGGTGCCAATACTTCTATATGCCATAAATTCACTAATGGCAACTTTTATACAGACGTGAGAGTTAAGCCAGTATCAGTAATGCTTGTGACTTCAAGGGAGAAGATATTGCATCTCTCTCTCTCACATGAGACTTTTTGTAAATTTGCTTGTAAATATATACAAAGGGGTTGCTGTTGTTTTTGTTTTTGTCTTTTACGATAGTATGTCGGTTGTAAATGTAATTTTACAAAGAAAATTGCAAAGAAATATTAGAAAAAGCATGAAAAAGTAAAAAAAAGTTACTGAATCTTCCTTCTCATAAATTTATGTGAATATTTTACAACAAATATACAAAAAAATTTGTTACTGCTTTTATTTCTCATCTGTTTTGATACTGTGTGAGCAGTAATAATAATTTTACAAAATCCAAAAAACTTATTTATTAGAAAAAACATATATAAGTTGGTAAAATTTACGATTGTCTTGTAAATGAGACCCCACAGAGGGTTGTAAATAGTCATTTTCAACTTCTCATGGAAGGTAGGGAAAATTTTTTAGAATTTTTTTATTTATACAGTGCAAATGTACGTGTCATTCTCTTTCCATTGATGTGATTTTTTTTTTTTATTTTGCCGACCTCAAAGTTTCCCCTTTATGGGGTGCTGCACATTGATAAATTATGCCGTCCCTTAAGGGTTAATGACATCATATGTTTCATTTCATGCTGGAATCCTCAGATTGATTCATTCTTATCGGAGAAACCTTTAGCTGTAGCTCTCTCTCTCTCTCTCTCTCTCTCTCTTTGATCAAAAGAGAGAAATTTTAACATAAAATATTTATGGTCACTAGAATTAACCTTAGCTTTTGAGATCTGATTATAGGGAAGTGTAAAATTTGGGTTGTAACAGCGCCTGATAAAAAGGTGTGTTTTGTGAATTTACAGCAGATGCGTGATTTTGCAAAGCTTGTGTAGGGTAAAGTGAAATTTACTTATTATTACCATGGTATAATGAGATATATTAGGGTAATTTTGCCTTGGTGAAATTATTATTGATAAATCATTTGTATATTTTATGTGTTCTTGTATTTGCAATCTCATTATTACCATGGTATAATGAGGTATATTAGGGTAATTTTGCCTTGATGAAATTATTATTGATAAATCATTTGTATATTTTATGTGTTCTTGCGTTCGCAATCTCTTCATTTTATATGTTGGTGATTTAACATTTATTTACTTAGCATTTTGGATATTTCTTGATAATTTAACATTGCATACTTGATTTAATTTTCATTTATTAAGATTTTCTTTTTAAATCTTGAATAATTCTTGATAGTTTAAATTTTGCTTGATTAATTTAATTTCTTAATAAATTAAGTATCATGAATTAATTTTGTTTAATAATTTATTTCAAGAATTAATTAAATTTTGTGTTGTTTTCAAGTAATAGAAAATTTTTCAGGTTGTGAATTCTAATATAGATTTTGAATTTAACAATAAATTTTTGCATTTAATGTTTTTAAAAACAGTGTTTCATTTATTGACCATCAGTGAACAGGATTAATTGTGTGTGCATAAGGCAAAGTGATAAACATGTTTTGTTCTTTTAGTTTTGCTGAAGTGAATTAAGACCAGAGAAACAGTTAAAGTTGTTTGATGGAGTGATGCCCTTTTATTCTATTATATATCTTGTTTAATTGTTGATACCGCACCATTCTTTTGTAAACTTAGTTTGATTTTTCACATGATTAATGAGTTTTTAAGGGATCACTGTTACCTTTAGGGTACTCAGTCATAATTCTTGTTGTTATGAGAGTTCAGGTATCTGGCTGAAGTAAGGTAAATTTTTGAATTTTGTGATTAATTGTGCAATAACCAGGTAATTGGTATGTATCATGACAATGTATGTATATATATATGTATATATATATATATATATATATATATATATATATATATATATATATATATATATATATATATATATATATATATATATATATATATATATATATATATATATATATATATATTAATATTAACAGACTTTTTAACGAAAAGAAACAAGGACATGGAAATTAACACGCAAAGAGGGGGATAAAAAAGATTAAAATGAATGTGGTAGAGGTATCATTCATTTACTTCAGAAGATAATAGGTAGAAGAAAGAGAAATAACCATATCCCAGTATTTGAAGCCTTTGGAAAAAGCAGAAAAAATTATAAATAAAGAAGCAAACCCCTAAAAGTGTTTCATGGCCTAAAACAGGAGAAATGAGAATAAGATGAATACACCTAGAAAATCTTCCATGACCTACACTAGATCTTCACAAAACGTACCCTCTGTACTCAAAAAATTATGACGGGAAATTTCCCTTTAAATTACCACCTATCTCTTAACTCTCCAAGAGACCCTAAGTTCGTGTCGTAACCCAAGCTAGTTTAACTTATCATTTATTTTACTGGGCGTTATTTAAGGTGGGGGGTGGGGGAGGGGGTGAGCAACCTTAAATGACTGTCGTAAACTTGACTCTTTAACTGCAGTCAGCGAAAGTATAAACAACCAGGACGCATATGCTCGTATAACAGCCCAACACTGCCCATTCTCCCGCTCCCCCACCCACCCTGTAAGACAATGGCCCACATGTAAGCGTAGCCTTATGGCATAATAAAAAAATTTCATAGGTTTTCCTCTTCCTAGACCTGAATGCCTGGAATTTGTGATGCATGTGCAAACCTACAGAAATAATTTTTGTGCATGTACCAACCTACAGAAATAATACTTGTGCATGTACAAACCTACATAAATATTACTTTTGCATGATCAAGCCTACAGAATCATTGATCGTATCCATTGGTATTAGTCGTACTTGTGTCTGCTTGTAAAATGCCTATGAATAAACATCAATTTGAGGTACAATTTCCATTGTAAATCCGACATGACAATTTCAGCAATGTAACACAGTAATTACGAAAATACCTTCCGTTAATTAAACGTGTATTCATTCAGTGCACTTGCTTATGAGTCTGTAATTATCATGAATTAATACTGTTGAATGAAAGGTAACTTTAAATCTCTCTCTCTCTCTCTCTTCTCTCTCTCTCTCTCTCTCTCTCTCTCTCTCTCTCTCCCTTTCCTGTTAAGATAGTTGCTTCAATTACATTGCACAACATTTTTGATATTTTACATTTCATCCCTTCTCACCCCCCCATTCCTATCTGGGCTAAACTTGGACTTAAAATGCATCGGGAGTGTCACTGTTCATCTCACGACCTCGAAAACTGTGGATTTGACACTAACATATTTCGTTTTCGGTTGTTTTTACATGTCACCTTCTTCCCACACCCACCCCCTCTGGTGCCAGTGGTGTCTTACCCGGCCCCCACAGTGTTATTTTCCAGATAGTAAGTCATATACATACCGAAATGAGGTATGATAAACCCGTAGGGTTTATTTAGTTACTAAGTCTACAGGCAGAACCAACCCCGTTTCATGGAAGCCCTTCCCACCCTTTGGTGCTACTGATGTCTTACCCCCACAGTATTCTTTTCCAGATAGTAGGTCATATGTATACCAAGTTTGGTTGAAATTGCTCAATGCGTTTCAGAGTTATGCTGGAACACACACACATACATACATATAATTTATATATATATATATATATATATATATATATATATATATATATATATATATATATATATATATATATGTGTGTATATATATGTGTGTGTGTGTGTGTGTGTGTGTGTGTGTGTGTGTGTGTGTACTGTATATATGTGTGTGTGTGCGCATGTTCCTGTGTGTGATTTGTATGTACTGATATGTACACACACATTAGCCGTTCCTAAACAAACACGATCTACTTCCCATTGTCTTCTTTCGCAAGAAAAATCGGTCTCATTATTGTCAGGATCATGTGTTAGCTGACCCTGAAGAAGAAGAAGAAAAAAAAAGGAAATTGACTCTTCGCTCAGGAGGCCAACTGTATAAAACCGCTTTTGAATTCAAGTTCCCCTTCAGAAAGGTTATTTTCGTCTTGAGCCTCCGATAAAATTCCTAGCGCCATTTGCAGCCTCCGAGACTTCTATTACAGCGGACACTCGACCCGACTAATGATCTGATGGAGAGTTAGGCTTTTTTCCTTCAGGAAACCGTGAAAAATTAGGTGCGTGGGACCTTTTGTTTCTGTGTGTTCATTTTGAAAGTGTTTAGTGTTTCTTACTGAATATTTTTTTTTTTATTTTATTTTATTACTGTTTATTATATGTTTATGTCGCGTGTTCGTCCTAAGATTTCGTGATTCTGGTCATATGTTTAAGTTGTTTATTGATTATTTCTTATCATATTTTTTATATTTTTCATCTATTCTTTTCTTTAATGCTGTCTCACATTAGCTTGTCAGTGGGAAATATGTAGTATTTTATATGCAAGGGATTACCCTTAGTCAAATAAAAAAAAATATTTTAATTGAATATCTTCCCATGACTGGCCTGAGGTTTTAACACAAGAGTTTCACCAAAAACGCAGAACATTATCTTAAAAATACTATCCTGATGATGTTTTCCTACAAAAAGTCCAAAGGCTTTTGATCCTTAGGAATCTGTATTTACTTATTCACGTGGATAAAAAATGTGATCGTAATTTTGCAACCAGTTTGTGTTTTTTCACATTTAAATGGATACCATGTTGACATTCGTACAGTCCCACATGTACAGAAATACATACACATACACACACACACAGAGAGGCAATTCACCTCGAAATTCAAAAGTAAAAAATTCTTCCGAGTCTTTTTCTCGTTACACGTAACTGTGCAGTCATAGCAAGAAGGATGTTTGTTTTCTTTTGTTAAAAAAAAAATACCCAGATACTTCATCATCCTCATGGTGTTATATCACTGATAACCCCAAAACCTCTTGAACTTTTCCCCTGAATTTTTTCCCCTCCTCAGAATCCTCTTCTTTTTGAATTTCCATCTTGTTTACTGGGGCTGGTTCTCGAAGGAATCTTGATGGATTTTCGTTATCGCTGCGGGTTGCTGTTAGCCACGGAGGAAACTTTCATTAATAGAACTCCTAATTGATCCATGAATCAACTCTCAATTGCCTTGGCAACCGTGTTTTGTGATTCCGTCCCCTTTAACCAGGTATTACTGTGCTGACTATCCCTTTTATCCAGATATTACTGTGGTGACTGTTCCTTTTTATCCAGGTATTACTGTGGTGGTTGTCCCTTTTATCCAGGTATTACTGTGGTAACTGTCCCCTTCATCCAGGTATTACTGTGGCGACTGTCCCTTTTATCCAGGTATTTCTTTAGTGACTGTCCCTTTTATCCAGGTGTTATTGTGGTGACTGTCCCTTTTATCCAGGTATTACTGTGGTGACTGTCCTTTTTATCCATGCATTTCTGTGATGACTGTCCATTTTATCCAGATATTACTGTGCTGACTGTCACCTTTAACCAGGTATTACTGTGCTGTTTTCCCTTTCATTCAGGCATTGCTGTGGAGGCTGTCCCTTTCATCCTGGTATTATTGTGGGGACTGTCCCTTTTATCCAGGTAATATTGTGGTGATTGTCCAGTTTGTTCAGATACCACTGTAGTGACTGTTCCTTTTGTCCAGTTATTACTATGTTGTCTGTCCTCTTTATCCAGGTATTACTGTGGTGACTGTTCCTTTTATCCAGGTATTACTGTGCTATTTGTCACCTTTAACCAGGTATTACTGTGATGTTTGTCCCTTATATCCAGCTATTACTTTGGTGAATGTTCCTTTTGTCCAGATATTATTGTGGTGACTGTCCATTTTATCCAGATATTACTGTGCTGTCTGTCCCTTTTATCCAGGTGCTGCTGTGACAATTGAAAAACATTTTCAATTATATATCTCTATGGTCTCCAGTACATGAAATGAGGTATGATAAACCTGTAAAGCTTATTTACCATACAATTTACAAAGGAAAGGGGGAAGGGGGATGGGGGAAGATGGAAGGGGGTTGTACTGGTTTGAAACCTACTCTATACTGTAAGGTGGGTCAAATGATGACCACATGCCAAATTTTGTCTAGATTGGTCAAGTGGTTCAGATTTCTATAGCTCACAAAGTTACAAATAGACATACAAACATACAATAATTCACTTTTATATAGATATATATATATATATATATATATATATATATATATATATATATATATATATATATATATATATATATATATATATATATATATATATATATATATATATATATATATATATATATATATATATATGCATATATATATGTGTGTGTAACTTTACCATAGGAAAATAAAGCACTTTTTCAACTTTATATCTAACACATTTTCAAAGGACTGATACATATTGATAGAAATTTGCAATGCATATGCATGTGGGATAGCACTAACTACCGCACGGATATATGGATACATAGATAGATAATTTCAAAATCCACTAAATTATATACCCAAGAGATTTGTAAATAAGTTCGTTGCAATATCAATAACAGAATATCGGGTAACATTTCTCATTATGCAACATTTATTCGATCTTAAGCACATTAAACGAAACTCCGGTAGTAATGTTCCCGTTTCCTTCGAGTGGTAATAGCTAGTATTTCACAAACTTTCGGAGAGCTCGCTTTCGAGGTACGGAAATATTTTGTTATGTCGCAATGTGTTGATGAAGTGAATTGCTTATGCATAGCACTGAAATTGTCAATTCTATTTAAGGGACATCTTTGTCGTCGTGGGGTATTTTCCAGCCGAATAATTATAATCCCGTACATTTTTAACTGAAGAAAAGTTCCAGTTTTAAAAGACAGAGGGCGCTTTTCTTGGTTTTTGTTTCTATTTTTATCGTTATCTTCCAGTTACTTGGAATAATTTCCACTCAGTTCATTTTAAGTTGGGGAAAAATAATTGAGATAGCGAACGAAAAGTCTGATGTGTTTTTCACTATAAAGGAAAGTACAAAATATAACTGTTGGTTCAACTAATATTTCAAAGAATATGAATATACGTTTCATTTTCATTCTGTGCTTAGAATATGTAGTGTTGTGATTAGAGTTTTAATCTAATAAAAAGAAATACCTTTTATAAGAGACCTAATGCTAAAGCTGCGTTTATAATATGAAGTTTTATTTATAGTGTTCCTTGGAACTTCCGCATATATTTTTATGTAATGTGATATAATTCATCTAATATTTTTTGCCTCCTAATCATTCTAACACAAGGATATTACATTATCTTGAATGTATACATCACATTATTTTTAATATAGTCTTTAATAACAGAATGTAGAATTGCATAAGCGTTTCGGTGTCAAATAGCCTTATTTTTTTAAGAAAATTGACATATCTTATCTACACATCTGGCCACCATAATCTCAGTAGATTTGCTTTAGAAATATAACAGATTGCTGCTATATTGATAATAATACAAAGTGAACTAAATAGTCCAAATATATGAAATATCACATACAAATGCTTCGTATTTTAAATTCTCTGCAATGCCCTCGTTGATTGGCGTAGGCATACGAATATTAATGATAAGACTTGCTCGCAGGAATGCTAATTCGTTGTAATTCTGGTAGGATTCTGTCGACAGACTTCCTGTCGACAAAATACTAGACTCGTTACCGCCGGTAAAGCATGTTCCCGACTTGAGTGAGCAGCTTGTTGCTTTTATGATAATAGGGAGCCTGTTGATTCATATTTAGAGGCTGGCGTTAGAACTATCGCGGGAAATTTCAGGTAGAGTATTACGCAGAACTGAAGTTCCACGATCAACTTTTGCTTAGTTTACGAGCAACAACAATTGGTTTATTGGTACCTATGATCTGTTGGTTAAGAGGCTATATCTATCCAAGAAAAAAAAAAAATGTATAAACAATGTCCTTATAATCTCATGAGCATCTCTTTAAAGTGGATTTTTTACATTAGGAAAGAGCAGACTCACTCGACAATACTGGATAATCTTCTTTCACCTTCTTAATAATTTCAGGAGGCAAACACAAAATGCCTTCGTATTTTGCAACGCTTCTGAAACTTCGACATGCATGAAAAAGGCTTATAAAACTGAAAAGAAACTTAGATAACCTATTTATGCTTTCAATTTCGCAAACAACAGCCTGCTGTTGAAAGCAATAGAAAAGACTGTGGTAAGATTTCCACAATAATGCATATATTTAATATCAATAAAAATCACACATTTCTGACATGACACAAAAAATTAATGGTAAGATATATATATATATATATATATATATATATATATATATATATATATATATATATATATATATATATATATATATATATATATATATATATATATATATATATATATATATATATATATATATATATATATATATATATATATATATATATATATATATATTTTTTTATATATATATAGGATATATATATATATATAAAATATATTATTATTTGATTAAAAAATCAAATTGCCTCCCCTCCCCCTCCTTTGTTGTTGTTGGTTGTTCTTTGTTTCATTTACTAATACCAAACTTAAAAACAGGGTTTAAAAAGATTTCCCATTTTTGATAAAGATCTTTCCTTCGAGGCAAAAGTAATCCTTGGGTGTTTCTCCAACTCAAACAATAAAAATGCAATGAGTAAAACATCTGTGTTGGGCACCCACTGCCCCATAGGAGGGGATGAAAACAAGCAAAAGCCCACGAGGTCTCGATTGACACGCGGGCTGGAAGATATGGAATGAAGACATCCCCAACACCTGGCCCCATCGATGCCCTGCATCCTAACCACGTGGCCCTTTCCAGTATAATCCTCATTTCTCGTGCCTTGACCGTATTCCTTGTTTTGGAGTTTCGAGGAGTCCCCATCGCCTTGTAAAAAACGGAAATTCATCTCATCAAGTGGAAGAAACTGCCCTCGGAAATCGTAAAGTCATCCATCACCCTTCACGCGCCTCGGAAAATCTATTAAAGTGCCCTGAACCCATTTCAGTCACGCTTTTGTCTCGTAATATTTTCTTAAAGAGAAAGCCAGAAATCTCCCTTGTCTAATGTCCGTGCGTTTTACATCGGCAGTACCATTCTTTATTACTCTTTGGCACCTCAAAAGGATTCATTAGGATTTACAAACTGGCGCATAATGGGCATATCTCTCATTTCAGAGGGTCCGTTTGAATTCTCGAACTGTGGCTGGAATTCCCCAGTTTCATTCAATCTACTGAGTTCCTCTTTCCCGTACTAATGTCATTTTATGTAAATACACTACTTTAAATGTGCCCACGTGTTTTCTCTATAATATTTCCTCAGTAACCAGAGCCCTACGCTCATATGAAATTTTCCTTTGTTTTCCTTTTTTACGCACGAGGACGAAGTCAGAATCACAAGGCTAAATTACCTTAAATTGTAATACCTGTCTCACATAATATATTTCAAACTAAAACCAATAAAAACGTAAAAATATATATATATATATATATATATATATATATATATATTTTTTTTTTTTTTGAGACAGTTGGATAGGAAGGGTAAAAAGTTTGAAAAAATCCGTTGTTTTGATAATAAAAATACCAAATTGATTCGGGAAGTATTTTCATCGGAAACCGTTTCCAACTCAAACAATAAAAATATATAATTATAATAATCTTGATTTCCCACCAGCAACGTCACTGAAAACAAGAGTGCAACGGCGATATTGAAATGCCGGTAGGTATAAGATGATATCACTTATATGACCGCTGAAAGCATGCTTGAAATCCTCATTTCTCTTTGCCGTATTGTTTGACTCTGAGAAGCGTAAAAAAAAAAAAATTCTATTTCATCAAAGTAAACTGTAGGGGAATGTAAAAACAATCACCTTTTACTGGTATTTTGTGACCCTATTCACTGCGTACTTAAAAATTATGAAGAGGTTGTTTTACGCTGCAGTACCATCGTACTGGGAGCTGCCTACCCATAAAAAGGGAACATTAGGATTTACAAAGGCGCATTTTGGGCGTCCGTTTGAATTTAAAAGCGTAGGAAGATAGTGGTCGTCGTTATTCTCTCTTTGCTTAAATGCCTTTTATCGAAAAATCTCTTATAATGTTCTCAGATATATTATTATTATTATTATAATATAATAATAATAATAATAATTTCAATTTTATAATAATAATAATAATAATAAAGCATATTATTGAGACAGTTGGTTGTCTAAATGATATCCTTACTTTGAATAGAACAAATTGATTCTACTTTCGGTAATATCTTCCATCAAAAAGCTATTTTTTTATTTTGTGTACCATGCCAAAGTATGGCAACCTTATAAAACAATAGTGTTTAAAATGCCAATTAATAAACCCTCGATTCTCTGTTAGAGATGCCATATCAAAGCATAAACTTCCTTCGTGACATTTTGTTATTTTTGAATCATGCAGATTTACATCAGTAACATTCGACTATGTTGCATGACATTATTATTATTATTATTATTATTATTATTATTAATTATTATTATTATTATTATTATTATTATTATTATTATTATTATTAATTTCATTTTCACAATTATTATTATTTTTAGTAATGAAACTTGATTGGCTGACTCATTGTGGGTTCCTGATTAATTTCAATTAAGATTTGTATTTTTATTTATGGGGAAGTCAATTAATAAAATCATGTTCTTAATTTATCCTAGAGGTCAAAGGTCTCCAGAATTCGAAGTTTAATGAAATGGACTAGGTATTTGATATGACATATTTTCCAGTGTCACGGGTAAAATATGTCGAAACTTTTGTTATGCAATGATTTTGCTGTTATATAATATTCTTATTTATATATATCTGTATTCACTTTTGCCTATTTTTTTTATTATTAAATACAGGGTACATGAAAATTTCATTCATATGCAATACCACCAGTATCACGGCGTTACGAAAATCTTGCAACAATATATAATATTCCTAACAATATATGATATTCTTAAATATATATATATATATATATATATATAATATTCTTTCCCTGAGGGTGTTTTTCATACCTTCACAGTTTGAATTTGTATGCCTACAAAGCAATGTAAACGTTCAAAAGAAATTTATTTTTAAAATGAAAACAACGATATCGTAGTGTATAACTATAGATGAACTATACCGTCAAAGGTTAATTATACATGTCCAGATGAAATATACATGTCATAGATAGCTTGATTTTTGTCCATTTCATAAATGTTTCATGTCATGTGAAGATGACTCTTAGAAATGTAATTTGTGAAATGGAATATCTCTTTAGTTATGTTCTTAATCAATTACTTTGTGTTTATATAATAAAAACCTAATGTACTTTGTAGACTGTCCTTTTAGCTGGACGAAAAAGATGTTTCAATTTTCAGCCCTTTATTGGCCGACTCGGTAGAGCTTCAGACTGTCATTCGATGGGCTGGAGTTCAATTCCCGCGGCCGACTGATGAAGAGTTAGAGGAATTTATTTCTGGTGATAGAAATTCATTTCTCGCTATAATGTGGTTCGGATTCCACAATAAGCTGTAGGTCCCGTTGCTAAGTAACCAAATGGTTCTTAGCCGCGTAAAATAAGTCTAATCCTTCGGGCCAGCCCTAGGAGAGCTGTTAATCAGCTCAGTGGTCTGGTAAAACTAAGGTATACTTACTTACTTTGTTTCAATTTTCTTTTGTTTGGAAAGAAATGAAATAAATGGTCACTAATTCACACGACTAATATCATATTACGTCATTCATTTTGGGATTTGTATCAATTGCTGTGCACAAACATTGTTTTTTAACAAGGTCTGCGAAGCAATAAGATAATCGAGTAGAGCATCATTGTATCCAAAAATGTCACAGGTCGAAAGTAACATCCCGTTGGGGATATTCTTTTTGGGCAAAAAAAAAAATAAATAAATAAAAATATAATCTTCAGAGAGAGCGAGAAAGGTTCTGTCTAACCAAATATTATAAAGTGACCTTATTTGCTATCTCTAATTCCTTGACTCCGCTGAAATTATGAAAAGCAAACAATTCTAAGAAAACAGGGTTACTGTTTTTTTTTTAGAATTGTTCCAAACTCTGAGAAGCTTTCATTACCAGGATGTCAAAAAAAAAAAAATAATTTTACTTCCCCTTTCGAAATCTTTTACAAGAAGTATCTGCCAGTGAAAGAGCAGTGGATTTTAGCATTCTGATGCTATTTAGAAGATTCAGAACTCAACGTTTAAATTTCGTCTATAAACAAATAAGTACTGAGCCGTGTTATTATTATTATATATATATATATATATATATATATATATATATATATATATATATATATATATATATATATATATATATATATATATATATATATATATATATATATATATATATATATATATATATGTATATATGTATATATGTATGTATATATATACATGTGTATATATATATATATATATGAAAGATGCATGGACAACACAAACACACACAGAAAATTGTTTTGCTGTTCGTCAAAATTATTTTATTTTTCGCCTCCGCCGAAAATTCAGGAGCCTTGGCGCTTAACCAGGTGTTTTGCATAGATTTTCCTTGAAAGCATGTTTAATCACTTGTCATTATCTCCGTAATAGCGCAGGTGGTTAAATAAACCGTCTCTTTAACCTCCTTTTCTTTTGAGCTGGAATATTTTGCGTGGTGTCTGATATGTAAGCTAATGTTTATAATTCCATTTTGCATCGTCATGCAAAGTTTAAGAGGGTCGTATTGCAGGCGAATCTGCTATTTATAGGGCGTGAAGATAGAATTTATTATGATCTTCCCTTTCCTTTTTTCTGGGGGGATGGGAAGGGAAGGATGGTGGGCGGAGGAAAGATTAGCTTGTTTACAAACTGGTCTGTAATGTTCATTAACCTTTTTCAAATGGAAACGTTTCCTAACCTTAATACGGAACTGTAAGTGACGCGTTAATTCCAAAACTTACGTTTAGGTACTACGCGTATTTCCTATAGCGTGATACCAAGTTAAAGTATAACGACCCTTAATTAACGAGGCAAAAGTCAAATGTAAACAATTAAAAACGTATACATTTTTTTTGGATAATCGACATTTCTATCTAACTGCAATATCTTCCATTGAAAAATGGCTATAATCTTTGGAACTTACCCATCGAAATTGACTGATTTGTGGAAATTTGCACAAATCCAATCACTGCGGCGCTATCAGCCATTCAGTCATTTAGACAGTGAAAATAGGGAGTTGGAGATGTTGGACAGCAAGATTGAAGACAGCGGAATGGAGGCAGAGTGCAATGCTAAAAAATGAGGGCAGCAAGGGTCCGAAGGGCCAGTGCAAAACGCCTTTAGTAATACCTACAGTGCACCACATAAGGTGCACTGACGGTACTAACCTATACAGGGCTTACCCAACAAGAGTTTTCTTGATGGTTTCCGGAAAAAAACCCTCTCAGTGACATCAAGAATGACCAAAAAGAACGGTTGAAATGTAAAAAAAAATCACTTCAGAATCAATTCCCAAATGGAACTTTTATAGTATAATTTGATCTGGTGAGACTCTTCAAGTATAATTGCTGGGAGGATTTACAGCTTCCAGTCAGAGGTCATAAGTCAGTATTTTCTGACCTTTTCCCAGCACCTGCTGTCATGGCGACGACGAAAAAGATTTAAACTTGAAAAAACTTGAAATGTCTTTTCCTAGTTGTTGAGGTGAAAAAGCGATTTAACGTATGGAAGAGCGTTAAAAATTTCTCTTATGAAAGGATGCGCATGCACAAGCGCACACACACAAACACACACACATTATATATATATATATATATATATATATATATATATATATATATATATATATATATATATATATATATATATATATATATATATATATATATATATATATATATATATATATATATATATATATATATAATATATATATATATATATATATATATATATATATATATATATATATATATATATATATATATATATATATATATATATATATATATATATATATATATGTGTGTGTGTGTGTGTGTGTATGTATATATATATATATACATATATATATATATATATATATATATATATATATATATATATATATATATATATATATATATATATATATATATATATATATATATATATATATGTATATATATATATATTCGACTCATCAGTTAAGCTAGGTAAAACTGTTTAACACGATCGGTATATTAGAAAACTACAAATCCTGGAGAAAATGAAATAAAATACCATAAATGAGTAAAGCGTTCAGGTCGATATAAATAGCCTGGAAGCAAAAACGAACTGGAAGGTTTTAAAAAATATTTCTAACAACATTTTCAAGAGGCAGAACTCCCTGCATTTCTATTTACTTCAGTTCTATTTGTTTCTCGCTGAAATAGCACTCTCCTAAACGTGCGCGTAGAAAAGCACAAGCAAACTCTCATTGCAGAGAAAAGAATAGGAAGAAAGTTTTGTGTGAAGCAGCTGCCTCATGTTCTCACTCATGTAATTGCGTGACAAACACACACGCACACACACACACACACACACACACACACACACACACACACACATATATATCATATATATATATATATATATATATATATATATATATATATATATATATATATATATATATATATATATAATATATATATATATATATATATATATATATATATATATATATATGTATATGTATATATATATATATATATATATATATATATATATATATATATATATATATATATATATATATATATATATATATATATATATATATATATGTCTGTGTGTGTGTATCTATCTACACAACGATATATACATGTAGAGTAATAGATGGCTTGACTATTTCGTCCAAGTAGGAAATACAATAAACCGCATTATAAGCGAATATGCAGCACCAGGACAGAACCAATACTAAAAGGTTTCTATGCATAAATTAAATATATCAGATATCATAGAGCAACAATTGATATAAAAACCACCCTTAGGTGGGCTGTGGAAAACGAGCTGGCAAAATTTTTCTTTTGGACTACAATATCAAGGATGATATGTGTGTCGACCAGGTCTGACTGTGATCGACAAAACCAAAGGGAAAATATTATTCAAATATTTCTGGATTAATATGGGCCACCAGAGTGGGTGAGAAAAGGAGGGGAAAAAAGAGAAAATTATCCTGACCCACGAACTAAATCGAGAAGGCTATGGGATATGCCAAGTGGTAGTGCCCACTGTCATCAGCTCAGAAAGCACAATCCCAAAATTCATGGAGATAAAATCTCTTTGAACTGGAAGCCGAAGTGGCTTCAAGACTCGTGCAGAAGAGCGTGCTGCTAAAAAAACAGCACATGTGGTATAAAAAGTGATGGATTCCTAGGGAAGGAAGGTGGAAACTTGAATACCATACTGTAAACCACCATCCTGGATAGACTTTAATAATAATAATAATAATAATAATAATAATAATAATAATAATAATAATAATAATAATAATAATAATAGTAAACCATCCAGTCGAATAGGATGACTATGACAGACCAAAATAATAATAAAACTAATAATAATAATAACAATAATAATAAAAGTTAAAGGCTCTAAAAAACACCTTAATCATTTCTCAGGCAATTTCGTCATGACAAACAGACATTAGAAGAACTAAACAAACTTCCGGGTTAGTTTGCAAAGGCAATAGTAGTAAATGAATTACGCATTAATTGCATTATCCAGTAGTGGTAGCGTTAAAACGCTAACGATATTCGGTGTAGTGCTGTCAGAGGAGCACGACAATTCCAGGCATAATTTCGACTAATTGTAAAATAACGGATGTGGCATCACCAGAAAATTTACTGCTCGCCTGAATCACGAGTTCATAACAGTGCATTTGATGACTTAAATTTCGTTTTATGTCATGAACAAATTGTCTGCATTTATATACTCGTTAAGAAATGGAAGTCTTAAAATCAAAATACATTAGTATTTTATTCATTAATCACAACCACGAGGTTATACAGTATATAGCAGGAATTTTGAGATGATTAAAAAACAAATACATTTAATTGCTCATATACTTCAGGGGTTACTTACATTGGAGTTTTTTAACTTTAACGAAATGACTGTGCTTCATCACAATCGACGTCCGAATATCAAGTTGGGAGTTAAAATATTAATTGCTTTAGTTTTTTGCTCTGAGGATAAAAATAATAACTGGAGCACTTAAGCTCAAAGTATAGTATCATGCAACAACTATATAAAAATTAAGAAGACTCTTCTACATTTTGTATCTCATAATAAATACTATTTGGCTCTCATTCAGCACAAGTATTGCACATTTCATTAGTAGCTGCTACATACAAAAATTCTCTGAAGATATTCCCGTAAAACCAAAAGCCAAGATATTACAATTGATTTAACTCCATCGGAACTTAAAGTAAAAAACTTGTTAACCCCGTACTGAAAGGAAAAAAATAATTGCCCAAGGATGGTCGAATGACAGCCGCGTGATTAATCACGGGGATAATGTGCTTGGATACGATCTCGACCTTTAAAATATTACGACCTTGGCGATGTTGGTTAATTTACTTTGCAATTGTTTGAAACATGAAATTTATATTTCAGATCTTTACTGCAATACAGAACTACTAGCTAATTACACGATATTTGATTTCATGTTACCTCATATAGAAATGTACCTAATAAGAGGGAAAAGATGTTACCAGAAAAAAATAAAGTAACATAAAAAAACATGATGTACACGCATGAATTGTTTTCATAAAAACATTGTTATTATATATATATATATATATATATATATATATATATATATATATATATATATATATATATATATATATATATATATATATATATATATATATATATATATATATATATATATATATATATATATATATATGTGACTTTTTATCACATATGATTCATATACAGTCAGTAAGCTACAAACGTCCTTTAATATATGAAAATATATTATCTCCGAGGTAGAGCGAATTGGATATTAAAGGACGTTTGTAGCTTACTGAATATATATGTATATGTATATGTATATATATATATATATATATATATATATATATATATATATATATATATATATAATATAAATATAGATGTGTTCGTGTGTGTGTGTGTGTGTGTGTGTTTGTGTATGTGTGTGGTTATAAATATAGATAGATAACCATAAAAAGAAGACTTTCAAAAGCTAAATCTTGACCACGCGTCTTAAATAAAGTTTCAAGGTATGGGGAAGGTAAGTATATCACTAGCTAGCCGGAGTATAAGGGCTGATGCATTTGCATAGGATCTTGAAAGATAAACTTTTATGACACGAGAGAAGTTGAAGAATTGGTTTTCTTGTGGAACTTCACTTCGACCATAAACCTTCAGTTTTAGAGGCAGTAAGATGTATCAGAAATAATATCTCCGTTGGTCGTCGACATGGTGAAAGGTTAGAGGTCAGTGTAGGGGTTCAGCTTTCTCTCTCTCTCTCTCTCTCTCTCTCTCTCTCTCTCTTTCTCTCATGTCTCTCTTTAAAAAGGTAAAAATACTTATAATCCAAACACTACAAAATTGCTCCACCCAACCCCTTCTCTCTCCCTCTCTCTTCTCTCTCTCTCTCTCTCTCTCTCTCTCTCTCTCTCCTATGGAAGTTAGTGTCGGGGTTCAGTTCTCTCTCTCTCTCTCTCTCTCTCTCTCTCTCTCTCTCTCTCTCTCTCTCTCTCTCTCTCTCTCTCTCTCTTGAGCACGTAGGTAAATACTTATAATCCAAACAATACAAAATTGCTTCACCCCATCCCTTCTCTCTCTCTCTCTCTCTCTCTCTCTCTCTCTGTGATCAGTAAAGTTCTTCATTGGAAGGGTGGGTAGAGCTTTCGGCTGGCACGCTATTGGCCTAGCGTTCGACTCTCCGAGCGGCCAATGAAGAATTAGAGGAATTTATTTCTGGTGATAGAAATTCATTTCTAATCATACTGTGGTTCGTATTCCACAATAAGCTGTAGGTCCCGTTGCTAGGTAACCAGTTGGTTCTTAGCCACGTAAAATAAATCTAATCCTTCGGGCCAGCTCAGTGGTCTGGTTAAACTAAGATATACTTAACTTTTTAACTTCTGGAGATCGGTGTTGAGGTGCAGTTCTTTGAGGACCGAGATAAAAACAAATCATAATCCAAATAAGAAGATATTGCTTATCAGAAGCGACGAGTAATACGTCGTTGAAAAATTATCGCATATTTTAATCAGCTATCTGTGCTGGAGGCTAAGGTTCCTGCTATTACGTTTTAACGCTGAAAATATTTCTTCGAAATATCCATAACTGTAATCTCATAATCATTAAAATATTTTACAAGTATTTCAAATGTTTTCTGGAGTATAAAACCAACATAGATTTCGGAAGCATCGTATTCCAGCGCGAATAATAAATTCTACCTGCGAAAACTGCGAAAATAAAATGGGCCATGAATACTAAATTAAGATTGAGGTGCTTCATAAATCGCAAAGAATCCGGGTAATGATCGGTCTCGGCCGTAAAATACGCCTTCCTTCCTGATTGAGAAACGGTTCTGAACGTAAAAAAGGAGTAAAAATAAAAAGGAGCGTGAGGGGTTTTCATTCATTCGGGAAATAAGAATTTTATAGACGAGGAGGTGGTTCCTAAACAAATTCATATATATATATATATATATATATATATATATATATATATATATATATATATATATATATATATATATATATATATATATATATATATATATATATATATATATATATATATATATATATATATATGTATATATATAATATATATAATATATATATATACAATATATATATATATATATATATATATATATATCTTCTATTATTTATATATATATATATACCTGTTATACATATATATATATAAATATAGGACGGATATGGTATATATATATCGACTCCTATATAATATATTTTAATATATATACCATTCTAATAGCCACAATACCTTATTCATATCGCTTTTGGATTGTAAACTACGTAGCCGAAAATATCGAGACGGAAGAAATTGAAGAGCCTGTGAATGGCGGTCGCGAGAATCGAACCAGCATTACCATATTCACAAGGAGGTCACGTTGTCGACCTGGCCACGAGAAGGATAAAAGTCTATCACCTCTCGTACATACATATACCTGTCGTTTTCAGATATATTTTGTTAGAGCTGGAATAGACCCATCCTCACCATCGTAGCCAAGTGGGCAATCGTTTTTTTTGGTGAGGATGGGTCTATTCCAGCTCTAACAAAATATATCTGAAAACAACAGCTATATGTATGTACGAGAGGTGATAGACTTTTATCCTTCTCGTGGCCAGGTCGGCAACGTGACCTCTCAGAATATGGTAATGGGTTCTGATTCTCGCGACCGCCATTCACAGGCTCTTCAATTTCTTCCGTCTGGATATTTTCGGCTTCTGTAGTTACAAGCATATCCAAAAACGCGAAGAATTCGAGAAGTTAAGAGGTCATTGTGGCTATTAGAATTACATATACGTGTCTGGTAAAAGTGACCAGTAGATTCTACATATATACACACACACACACATATATATATATATATATATATATATATATATATATATATATATATATATATATATATATATATATATATATATATATATATATATATAATATATATAATATAATATAATACACACACACACGTTAAGGTGACGAAAATAAAATATTCATAAAATAAATCCACGTGAGGATGACACTTTCCGTGTATTTGAGGAACTTTCAGACCTGGATTTTTTATTGTAAATTTTAATTCTCGTCACCGTCACATTTATTTAACTTGTTAACAGTTCGACTCTCCGGCCGGCTAATGAAGAGTTAGAGGAATTTATTTCTGGTGATAGAAATTCATTTCTCGCTATAATGTGGTTCGGATTCCACAATAAGCTGTAGGTCCCGTTGCTAAGTAACCAAATGGTTCTTAGCCACGTTAAATGAGTCTAAATCCTTCGGGCCAGCCCTAGGAGAGCTGTTAATCAGCTCAGTGGTCTGGTAAAACTAAGGTATACTTAACTTAACAGGATAATAGGTTGTCATTTTTTAAACTTCTATTTACAGGAAAAGTAAATTTACTGACATGGGATTAGATCACCTCAGTTTTCCTACAACGTTATATAAATTTAATTCAGTATATAGAGCTTCCAATGATACACAGGGCTTTCAATGTTTGTGTCGAATTTAAACTTTTTTCATCACGAGACGGTTTTCCTCTTATCTTACTTATAACTCTTACTCTATATTTATATTTTACAAAATTTTTACGAAATTCTGAAACAAGATGTTTTGTCCCAGATCGTTGTACATTACTGTTATCGAAAATATAAAGTACATTAAATTTCCTTACTAAAGGTGTAATGTAGGCCTACATGAAATTTCCTTACCTTGGGCATAGTAGCTATGGTCCGATAAAATTTGCGAGAAATATTCAACACAGTTTTCCTCAAATTAGGTTCCAGTTTGTTTGAACTCACTATTTTTATTATTGGGCTACTATTAAGGGAGACACGTACTCATCTTGTTGACTTTAATTCGATTGTCGTTTATTTGTGTACGTGTTCCCAGTGTGGTCTGCGATACGTGGGAGCCAGTTCTCTCTGGCTCAGACACAATTTTGGAGCACAGAGGCCTCTTTGTTAAAACAAGGTCCCCTATTCCAAAACCACCCTTTCCAGGTATAAGGGATCACAGTTTAGCACAAGACCATCCGTTCACTGACCTAGATTTTAAAGTACTGTGTTTTTGCTTAAAATGACTGGACCTCCTAATTTCAGAATCGTCGTTTAATATAGAGTAGATGAAACCGGAAATGAACAACACGTCCAGTGTACAATTAGCAATTATTAATTTAATTTTTTAGAAGGTACGCAAAGGGTCAAGAGCCATTTGCTTTGTAATTGCTCGTTTAGTTTGCATTTTGTCTACTTTTTACGTTTATATTCTTTTTATGGTTGTATTTTAATGTTTGCACTTTTAACTTAAGCTTTCTCTTCTTTTTTTATGTTTTCCTTTTATTTGTTCATCTTAGTAGCTATTTGCATTGTCATTTTTGTATCGATTTATTTGTTTTATCCATGTTTTTAAGGTTTCAGTAAGACAATTTATTTCATAGAATTGTCTATTTTTTTTTTTTTTTTTGTCATTAATTCATCCTGATGATGAGGTTATATCCCTCGGAAGCTTGCAAAATAAAATGTTCTACTCGGCCTTGGCAAAATTATTCATTATCAAGCTACGGTTTCCATGTAGCCACCTGGTTACTGAGAATATATACAATATATATATATATATATATATATATATATATATATATATATATATATATATATATATATATATATATATATATATATATATATATATATATATATATATATATATATATATATATATATATGCCTTTAGAAGACTGAATATTTCCTTCTCCAGGTCTTTCTATAATGACAAAATACAATAAGATATGTCTTCCATGAAAAAAATGCTGAACTCACAGTCATTAAGGAAAACGTAACCACAAAAATACGGCTCTGTGATGATTAGTTTAATATATTAATGAAATGTGCTTGAATGTAAAGTGAACTTTACGAACATAATGGAAGTATTAAGGACTAATTTTTTCAAGCACTAAAATTTTTACATTGTTATGAGATCTTCAATAGCAGTCATGGAATTAATCAATGATCATCACCACATTGCCTAATTCTGTCAAAGCCTCTACATGCATAGTTAGTATAATTTCTTTAAATACCAAACTGTAGAAATAAATCTTTATTAATTAAAATAAAATCCGTAAATGATCCAATGTCCATTCAGTTCTTACCTCTAACAATTTTTGAATATTGTTCAATCGTATTGATCCCTTTCCTCGTTTTTAATTTTGTTATCATTCGTTTGTTTTCTTTTGCTTGTTTATTACTATCTATTTTATCTAACATTCTTTAAGAAAGTCTCAGAGTTTCGTCCTTTTTTATATACGACTAAAGTGAAAATAGCATAGTAATATTCAGACATGACTTTAATAATTATAATGGCAAATATATTTAAAATATATAGCTTATGGAAAAATGTCTCTTTTAGTTTGAGTGTTATTAAAATAATCATTGACTTAAAATAAATGTACAGAAAAGTATTCGGATCTGAATATTTAAAATTAATTCTTGATTAGAATTTCAAGAACGACTCACAATTTTATAATATTATATGAGCTTTGGATACGATTTTCTCCTTTCGGAAAAATACTAGAGAGTTTGTGGAATAAAACAGGGATAAATGCACAAAGAATTTACTTTTGCTAATTTATAAAAAGACTGATGCACTGTTATATGCATATATATATATATATATATATATATATATATATATATATATGAATACAGTCAAAAACATACATACAAATACACATACACACTTCACATTTAAACACACACACACACACACACACACACACACACACACACACACACACACACACACACACACACACACACACACACACCTGTGACATGGATTATATATATATATTATATATATATATATATATATATATATATATATATATATATATATATATATATATATTTATTTTTATTTTTTTTTTTTTTTTTTTTGTGTGTGTGAATATTCTCTCTTGCTTCTAAAAGCTAGCTATTAGAAACAGATTTCAAACATTGAAAAATGGAATATAAAAACATTACATTGTTGAATGCTTTCGTTCATGCAGAGTTCCAATCTGTATTGGACAGATATATATATGCATACATATTGCTGAATCCCTTCGCGTGAAAGCAATTGAGATGTACGTGAATGTAAAACCAATCGGGAACTGCCTGCATGGAAAATCTTTTCAAAATGTTACCAGGAATAAAGGTCTAACAAATCAGTGTGGCTGAAGCTTGATTTATATCTAACTTACTATTGTGTGTGTCTTTTTGTTTGTTTAATGGACAAAATTTTGATATTTGACCATAGAAATCTTGACTGAAGCTGATTCTCTACAAATTTAGCATATTGATATTTGACCATAAGATCTGGAAGAGTAATTTATATATATATATATATATATATATATATATATATATATATATATATATATATATATATATATATAACCTACTGATCACCTTTTTACCAGAGACGTAAGTAATTGTAATGCTCATAATGATCTCTGAACTTCTTGAATAGGTTCATACTTTTTGGTACTCTTGCTTCTACATAGCCTTGTTTTCAAATGCAAAAATATGAAGAAATGCTGATGTCCTTAGTAGGGTTCGAACCCGATCCCGGAGTATCAGAAGGAAGTTACATTACCCACCTGACCACGAGAAGCTAAGAGGGTATCAAGATTATTACAATTACAAACACACACATATAAATATATATTTTTTTTTTTTTTCTAGGCCTCATTTGGGAACATTTAAAGAGTATGCAGTTTGAAAATATGAGTGAATGAAATCAGAATAAACCCTGTGCAAATCCAACCTTGCAACGGAGACACCAAGGAAGGACAAAAGTTTCGACAACGTAACAAACACACTTACAAACAAACGCTCAAGTTCACAAACACAAGACCGCACTGAAATATTTCAGCTTTTTTTCTGTTCTTGTGACACTCTCCTGTCAACCGGGGGAAGGATTCCATCTCCAAGAAAAAATAACAAAGAAAAAGGTCCCGGAAAAATACATGGCTGGATGTCAGCGCTGCTGGGTACAATTAAACTTCAGCCATTGGTAGGTTTCCCTTTCTCCAATAGCTCCTTCGTTTCGCGCTCTGGAAGCCCAAACAAAAGAGTCACTATTTATGTTTATTGGCTTAATTTCCATTTAGTTTAAATTTTACACTTCAATATACTACACACACACACACACACACATTTTATACATATTATATACATATACATATATATATATATATATATATATATATATATATATATATATATATATATATATATATATATATATATATATATATATATATATATATATATATATATATATATATATATATATATATATATATATAATAATATATATATATATATATATATATATATCTATATATATATATATATATATCATATATATATATATATATATATACATATATATATATATATATATATATATATATATATATATATATATATATATATATATATATATATATATATATGCATATATACAATTGCTACTTTATAATTTATCAGAATTCGTGTTCTGTAAGATGTTTTCTTGTATTATCTCTGAATCAATATGTGTATGTCATTGATCCAAGAAGCTATTCTTTTACAAATGCAATAAAACGACGTGCTTGAAGACATTACGAGTATTTGTTATCAATACTGATTTCTTTAGCATATTCCCAGAATTGCAAGTTACGATCCTACAGGGTTCTATTTGTAGTGCTCTAGAAACCATAATAGTGAGCATGAAAAAAGTAATGTATCGGAAGTAATACCTTATTCAGTAGCACTGATGGAATTACTAAGTTTTTTATTGTAATAAAAAAAATAAAACCTGATTTAAGAAGGTTTCACATGTGTAGCGAAAGTGACTTTCAAATATAGTTAAAGAATATAATGGAAAATTGAATTATAAATAGGGTAGTTCGAAAGATACTGTAATATTATAGACTATTCTATCAATCACTGACAAAGAAGTATCGACAAAACGAACGAACGAAATATTGCAGCTTCCTTGTATTCAGAAAAGACAATTATATATAGGGAGGGTTAAGGAGGAGAGGGATGGGGAGGGGCAGGGAAAAAGGAAGGGGAGTAGGAGGGGGGGAAGGGTGAATGGGGAGGGGGAGGGTAAAGGGGAGGGGAGGGTTGAAGGAGGGGTAGGAGGGTGAGGGTAGGGGCTGGGGAAGGTGATGGAAAAGTGAAGGGGAAGGAGGGAAAGGGAAGGGGAAGTGGAGGAGAAGGGCAGAGGGGAAGGGGAGGGGAATGGAGGAGGAGGAAGGGAGGGGGAGGATAGAGAGGAGAGGGTAATAAATAAGGAGAGGGGAGGGAGGAGGAATCATCAATAAGATTGGGGAGGGGAGGGGCAGAGGTGGAATAGAGAGGGGAGAGAGAAGGGAAGGAGAGGGGATGAAAGAGAGAAATTTTTAAAAGGGCATGGGGAGGAAGAGAGGAAGGTGAGTGGGAGGGGAGGAGTAAGGGGAGGAGATGGGGAAGGAGGAGGGAATGCAAGAGGAAGGGGAGGGGAAGGAGAGGAGGAGGGGATGGAAGAGGGGAAGGTGATGGGAAGGAGGGGAAGGAGAGGGGAGGGGATGGAAGATGATGTGAAGGGGAGGGGATGGAAGAGTTAAAGTGAGGGAAGGGTAGGGGAAGGTGATGTAAGAGAGGAGGTCAGGGGAAGGGAGATGAGGGGATGGAAGAGGAAGGTGGAAAAGGGCAAGGGAGGGGATGGAGGAAGGAACGAGGGGAAGGGGACAGGAAGAGGGGAGGCGAGAGGATGAAAAGAAGGAAGGTGAGGGGAAGGGGAGGGAGGAGTTAAAAGTTAAGTATACCTTAGTATTGACAGACCACTGAGCTGATTAACAGCTCTCCTAGGGCTGGTCCTTCTGTTTAGTTAGACTTATTTTACGTGGCTAAGAACCAATTGGTTGCCAGCAACTAGACCTACAGCTTATTGTGGAATCGAACCACATTATGGCAGAAAATTAATTTCTATCACCAGAAATACATTCCTCTAACTCTTCATCAATGTTTTTGGCTCAGGGAATTGAACTCTGGCTATCGACTGACAGTCTGAAGCTCAACCGACTCAGGGCTGAGGGGAGGGGAGGGGATGGGATGGATGAGGGAAGGTGGGGGGAAGACCTTACCTTACAGACCTTACAGTTGTTCCGGTTGCCCCAGGTCCCTCAATATGCGGCACCTTTGATGTCTACCAGAGAATTGCTAATGAATCTTCCTGTATATTTTGCATCTTCCAATCTTGTATGGTCTGGGATGTAGCTTAGATATTTGTCGAGCTTATTCTTAAACACATCTACGCTCACTCCTGATATGTTCCTCAGATGAGCTGGTAATGTACTGAATAATGGCTGCATTATTGATGCTGGTGCGTAGTGGATTAATGTTCTGTGTGCTTTCTTTAGTTTTTCTGGTATAGTTTTGGGCACTATTAATCTATCTCTGCTTTCTCTTTCTGATATTTTTAGTTTCATGATGTTTTTGGTAATTCCTTCTATCTATTTCCATGCCTGTATTATCATGTAGCGTTCTCTTCTCCTTTCGAGACTATATAATTTTAAGAATTGTAGTCTTTCCCAGTAGTCTAGTTTCTTAACTTCTTATATTCTAGCTGTAAAGGACCTTTGTACACTCTCTATTTGTGCAATATCCTTTTGGTAGTGTGGGTCCCATATCATATTGCAATATTCAAGTGGACTACGTACATACGTTTTATAAAGCATAATCATGTGTTCGGCTTTTCTTGTTTTGAAGTGCCGGAACAACATTCCCATTTTTGCTTTGTATTTTGCCAATAGTATTGCTATTTGATCATTGCATAACATATTCCTATTCAACATCACACCAAGATCTTTAACTGCTTCCTTATTTGTGATTGTCTCATTATTAGGTCCTCTATATGCATATAGCATACCTTCTATATCACCATAATGTATTAATTCAAATTTATCAGAGTTAAATACCATCCTATTTACCTCTGCCCATTCATATATTTTGTTTAGGTCTCTTTGTAGCGAGTTCCTATCTTCATCACAAGTAGTTTCTCCACTTATTCTTGTGTCATCGGCGAAACTTCTCACTACCGAGTCCTTAACATTACTGTCTATACCTGCAGTCATAATAACAAACAGCAATGCAGCTAACACCGTACCTTGTGGCACATCGGATATTACCTTAGCTTCATCCGATTTCTTGTCGTTTGCAACAACAGTTAGGTTTGTGTACTTTTTCCGGGTACAAAACCACGTTGTCCTATATTACAAAAACTATTTTTCATTAAATGTTTCATTATATTTTTATTCATTACCCTTCCATACACTTTCATAATATGAGATGTCAGACTCACAGGCCTATAATTACTTGCCTCTAGTCTTGATCCACTTTTGAAAATAAGGGTAATATATGCTAATTTATGCTCATCACAAATCTTGCCTGTATCTACACTTTGTCTTAATAATATTGCAAGCGGCTTTGCGATTGAATGAACCACTTTCTTTAATAAAATGGCAGGGACACCCTCAGTCTGGCTGCTGATCCATTTTTAATTTCATTAATAGCCTGCACAATATCAGCTTCATTAATATCGTTGTCGGATAAATATTCACTATTTTCATCTCCTATTTCTGTATCATTATCTTCATTATCAATTCTAGGTGTAAATTCTCTCTTATATCTTTCTGCTATGTTACATATTTCCTTTTTTTCATTCATTAATTGGCCTTCAGTTCTTAGAGGGCCTATTTCTACTCTTCTTTTATTCATCTTTTTCGCATATGAGTAAAAAATTTTGGGGTTTTGCTTGATATTTTAGGGACTTTTCTTCTGAGTCCCGTTTTTCATTTTCTTTTGATTTTATAATCTTTTGTTCTGCATTTTCTATCTTACTTTTTAGTTCCATCACTTTCCATGCATTCTTTTCTTTTGCAAGAGCTTATTTCCACTTTCTGATTTTCTGGAACCGGATCCTTGTGTCTCTTGGTATGCATGACTGATGTTTACTTTTCTTCTTCGGTATATATTTATCCACTATTTTCTCTAATATTTTATTATAATAGGTATATATTTATCCAGTATTTTCTCTAATATTATATTATAATATATCCGTATTTTCCCGTATATTATCACTTGCAAATATATTTTCCCAGTCTTTGTTTAATTCTTCATTTATTTCTGACCATTTTATATTCTTACTATAGAAATTGTATTTTCCATATCCTTCCCACTTTTTCGTCTCTTGCTTATCTCTGTTTTCACTTGCTTTGGAATGGACTGTTAATTCTATGACATTATGGTCTGAAGTACTTGTATTATATACTATTATATCTTTAACACAAATCACCTCATTCACAAATACTAGGCCTAAAATATCATACTTTCTTCTTGGCAGGTGATTTATTTGCTGGATGTTGTGTTCTAGTAGCATATCTAATAGCTTTTCAAATTGCCTCTTATCTTCTGCGCTACTATTACTCTCTTTTTTATATGTATAAATACAACCACAATCTCCTGTTCGTTCTTTCCAATCTACGAAAGGAAAGTTAGTGTCCGGATAGGAGTATATTCCATTCTTTGTGATTTCTACATATATCATCTAATTTGTCTATTATTAAGTCAAACTCTTTAGTATTAGGGGGTCTGTGTATTACGAAGTTCACTAATTTTTCAGATTCAAATTCTACGCTATTAATTCTGTGTTACTATATTTCCCACAGATTTTTCCTTGATTTACGTCTCTCCCACATATCGTGGTTCTCCCTTGATTCCTAATTTTTCTATCTGATCTATAAGTTTGGAAACCCTTTATCTGATCATCATTACCAGTCTCTTGGGAGTACCAGGTTTCACTTATATTCATTATATCTATTTTTTTTTTAATTTGAGTTAGTTCTTCTAAGAACTCTATTTTTCTTTTTGAGTTTCTCGAAACTAAACCCTGCGAATTCACCACATTGATGGTTTGCATGTTATCCCCATTATCTAACAGGGGTGATAATAAGGATTTCCCCATGTCTCTTTCCTGGTCTGATATGTTGTTCTTTTCTTCATTTCCATAAATTAGGACATTAAAAAATCCAACTTTTCCGAGATATTTGATCTTCCATCTTCATATTTATTCATTTTGTGTTTGTACCTGCATCTATCTCCATATCTGCACCATCCCTTCGCATCGTAGATACATTGCTTCCTTGCACTGAACCGGGGGAGGGAGGGAGGGGAGGGAGGAGATGGAAGAGGGAAGGAGAGGGGAGGGGATGGGGGAAGGAAGAGGGAAGGAGAGGGGAAGGGAGGAGGGGATGGAAGAGGGAAGGGGAGGAGGGATGGAAGAGAGAAGGGGATGGGGAGGGGATGGAATATGGAAGCTGAGGGGAAGGGGAGGGGATGGAAGAGGGAAGGTGAGGGTAAGGGGGGATGGGGAAGGAAGAAGGAAGGTGAGGGGGAAGGGGATGGGAAGGGGGGGATGGGGAAGGAAGAGGGAAGGTGAGGGGAATGTGAGGGGAGGGGAAGGAAGAGGAAAGGTGAAGGGAAGTGGAGGGGAGGGGAAGGAAGAGGGAAGGTGATGGGAAGGGGAGGTGATGGGGATGGAAGAGGGAAGGGGAGGGGAAGGGGTAGGGGATGGGAAGGAAGAGGGAAGGTGAGGGGAAGATGAGGGGAGGGGATGGAAGAGGGAAGGTGAGGGGAAGGGGAGGGGAGTGGATGGAAGAGGAAGGTGGGGAAGGGAGGGCAGGGGATGAAAGAGGGAAGGTAAGGGGAGGGGGAGGGAGGAGGGGATGGAAGAGTGAAGGGAAGGGAAAGGGAAAGGAAGATGGAGGGGGATGGGAGGTGGAAGGGGAGGGAGAGGGGAGAGGAAGGGTGGGGGAAGGGGAAGGAAGAGGGTAGTAGAGGGAAGGACGCAGCTAAATTAACATGGGAAGGGGAGGGAAGGGAATGGAAGAGGGGAGGGGAATGAAAGAAGGAAAGGGGTGGGGGAGGAGGGATGGGTAAGGGGAGGACACAGCTAAATTAACACTTAAGCTTATGCTTTGGTAGGGGAGGGAAAGTGAAAGGGGAGGAGTATTGAAGAGAGAAAGAGAGGGAAGATGGAAGGTGACTGGGAGGGGTAAGGGGAAGGGATGGGGAGGGGAGTTTTAGTAGTATACAGACAGATAGATATACAGACAGATAGATAGATAGAGAGGTCATTGACAGAAAGTCAGCCAGCTTCTCCTAACACCAATTGCTATTCACACATATTTAGAAAACAGCATCTCTTCAAATGTTGTGAGCAGTCTGTACATGAGTATCAGGAAATTTGAATTTTGGGGGCTACTTTGAATGGCCACTGTACCTTTAAAATCCATGATTTAAAAAAAAAAAAAAACGAAAGGCACCCCTCCAGAATACGAGCTTTCTGGAAACTAGGTTTCACGACTGTATCTTTTACTGTTATTACTCCACAGGTATGTTAGGACCCTCACCCACCCACCCACTCACCCCCTACCACATCTCCTGAATGCCAAAAATCGATATCTGGACCTCCGGAACGGCTTAACGGACTTCTATGAAATTTGGCACAATCAGAGACCTTAGTGGGAAACCTCTAAAGCTGGAGTTTCATCCCCGTCAGTTGATATATCCAAAGTTATAGAGAGCCAAAGTCGGGGATTTTGTGTACTCTAGATAGCTGGGCTTTACTAATAGCCACCTACTGTGGCGGTTGATGTTCTGATTAAGTCTTTTGAGGGGAACTGTAGAATGATAGCATATCTAATGGGTTATGGCTTGTGTTCGTCTCTCCTTCTCATACGAGGATTGTAGACTGAGAAAGTAAATAATTTATTTGTTTGTGGGTGTCCCTGCGGTGAAGTGATCAATAAAAGTGTGCAAACATACATACACATATGCACACACACACACACACACACACACACACACACACACACACACACACACACACACACATATATATATATATATATATATATATATATATATATATATATATATATATATATATATATATATATATATATATATATATATATATACATTGTCATGAAGTAATCAAGCACCTGGTTATTACACAAATAATAAGACTAAAAGGTTACCTCACTTCAACCAAATACTTGAAACCTCATAACAAAATATTAAGACTGCATACTCTAAAGGTGGAGTGACCCCATAAAACTTACTTATCTCTTGAGGAAATCAATGTATCTTTATTAAGTTATGGGTGAGGTTCTATTTCACCTAGATAAGTCTCAGGTGAACAAACAGATATACCACTTACCTTGTACACATTCATTAATTTCTCTAATTACTGGTGGTCAAAATGAAACGCTGTGTTTTTAAACCTTTAAACAAACAGGTTTATTTCTAAGTTCAAAAGTTATATGCAGAGTTTACAATCTCAAAAAGATTTAGTACTAATTGATAACAGTGTAAGATTTAAGTATTTCGTAATCAAATTTAATTCACAAAACTTTAATTTATTAAGTTTTGTGAATTTATTAAGAAGGCAATTTGGTTAAGTAAGATTCAAACCATTAACTATCACTCAAGTTTTAAACATATACCTGATTAACTAAACTCAGCACACATGTTCACCAAAATATTACTGACTGGAATCCATATAAATATTCTCTGAAATCTCAATAATAAGTATGCCCTAACAAAATGCTAATTAATTGCCAATACAAAACTTTGTAAAACCCTAATTATAAAATTAGAGTAATGTGATAACACAGACATATAAGAATGAAATATGCAAAAATGGAAATATACCAACAGCCATTTCACTAGGACAAAAAATATGATTAAAGAACACATCAATCTTTCAAAAGATTACCTTCACTTTTAAAAAAAGTTAAACTCATGTCTTTCTAAGACTTTCTCAAAGAAAACACTGCCATGTCACAATGACATACACAATTATATATAATCAGCAGCAAGACACATTAGAACTCACTATAAGAGATATTATCCACCTCTTATCAAAATAATAATTCTCTTTCACAATAACAGCACAAAACATATCAAGTATGAACCTTACCGTCTTCAACAGAAAGCAGTAAAATACATTTTCACAATGCTTGCACAATATAAAAACCCCAGATCACTCTTACAAAATGAATACACTTCTTGGGTGAGTTTAACAAAACTTTTACAAATAGGAAAGCAACCAATGCATCACTCTTATACATGAATGGTATTACTGAGAGAGAGAGAGAGAGAGAGGAGCCAGGACCTTTATCCCAGCAGCCCCTGTTCCTAACTGCCTGTGTCTGGTTCAGTACTGCTCTTTTATCTTCAAGCCCTCCCAGAATACATGATACATAAAGTGTACATATATTACACATACAGGTATACATGAACGGTATACATACAGGGAATTCTAAGGCTCAGAAGGACATATGCCAGAGCTCTTATCAATGATTGACATCATCCCTGTTCACTCAAAACACCTGATCAAACAGAAGGAAGTGCTTTTGGAACAAAACTGGCTCGCTGTCAGCATGTCAACTTCATCTCTCTCACTTACTCATTCTCTCTTTCTCAGAGTATGAAAATGATTAAGCATAGACACAGATAATGATTTCAGAATAGGCACACAGAAAAAATATGTAACAGGCAATTCGACGATAGCTGTCAAACTCATCAGAGATAAGACAAGAGGGCCTCTGCCTTTCTCCAAACACGACTTCCTTCACACCAACCAGCTGTGCAAATACAGGAAGTGGGCTAAGCGACAATGGTTCCAAAAAAAAATCTCTCCCTCACTCTACAACACGTTAACATGCAGTATACAATTTTCATATACTGCACCATATATTAAACAAATGGAAAAAGCATATCAAGACACTTTAAGATTACATGATACACAATTTATCTGTAAGAAAAAGACATTTCAAAATCATATCATCATAACAAATGACAAATCTGCAAGCAAAACATCAAAATTTCCACAGAGATACATATTACACTTGTAGAATGATTTTATATATTATAACACCTTATAATATTCCTCCCCGCAAAAGATTAATTATTCCGGGTTCGAATCCACTGATTCAGAATGGGATAAACAATCTACAATTACACTGCTCTCCAAAATTGTCTTTTCTCTTTACACTACAAGATTATACAATCAATCAGGGAAATTATTATGGCTGAAAAACTTGCACAAAATAGGCAATAAACTCTAAGCACATTCACAAATCTTTGTAACTCTTTCACCACTCTAGAAACAAACTTGGCTTGCCCAATGTTATCAAGTAATTGATCAATAAGAGATAAGGGATAATTATCAGCTACACTGATGGAATTCAGTTTCCTATAATCAGTACACATCCTAAACGAGCCATCTGGTTTCTTCACTAACACACAAGGAGAACTGTAATGACTTGAACTGGGCTCTGCCAATCCATGCTGCAACAAATATTCAACTTTTTTTCAAAACATCTCAATGAAAGGGTGATACACAGTAAGCTCTTTGCTTGAATGGTTTAGCATCTTCTCTGATCTTTATCTCATTCTTTATCAAGTTGGTACACTTAGGAATGTCTGTAAAAATCTCAGGGAAACTTTGGATCATATCAGTTAATTCTTTGCTTTGTTTAACACTTAGATGTTTTAGTTTATTTTCTAAATTTTCTAATATTGAGGAATTGTTCATCTTGTTTTCAGCTCCCAACTCGTAGCCATCATCATCCTCTGTATATGAAGTTGTTTGGGTTATAGACATAACCTCAGTTCTAGTCTCTGAGAAGTAGGGTTTCAAAAGATTTACATGTATCTTCCTCTGTCGTTTCCTTCTCCTTGGTGTTTCAATCACATAAGTTTGATCACTTAACTTTTCTGTTATCCTATAAGGACCTTGAAATTTATTTGTAAGGGGAAACCTTTTCACTGGTAAGAACACTAGAACTTGCTGTCCAACACTAAAGTTTCTTAGCTTAGTCTTAGCATCATACTTTCTTTTCATTTTCTTTTGGCTTGTCTTCAAATTTTCTAAAGAGAATCTTCTAATTTCTTTTAATCTTTTCCTCAAGTTCTTCACATATTCTCCTTGGACTTCCTCTTGATTTTCTTCCCAGTTCTCTGCAAGGATTTTCAACGGACCTCTCACGTCTCGACCGAAGATCATTTCATTTGGCAAACATCCCATACTTTCTTGATAAGCATTTCTAACCTTAAATAACATTAAGGGTAAATCAACATCCCATTCTCTTCCCGACTCATCACAGTACTTGTTTAATATACTTTTCAAAGCCTGGTGGAACCTTTCTAAGGCTCCTTGAGTCTCTGGGTGATAAGGGGTAGATAACTGTTGTTTCACTCCCAGCAAATTTATCACATCCTGGAATAATTTTGAGGTAAAGTTTGTTCCTCTATCACTCTGTACAATTTCTGGAATTCAAAACTTGGAGAAAAATTACCTTTGCACTTATACTTCTTACAGGAATCGCTTCAGGATATCTTGTTATGGGACACATTAACGTCAACAGATATTAGTGACCTTTCTTCGTTTTCGGAAGCAGACCAACGACATCTATTAACACCTTGCTAAAGGGTTCTCCTCTAACTTCTATCGGTTGTAGGGGAGCTTTTTGAATAGTTTCATTTGGTTTTCCAGCTATCTGGCATGTATGACACTCCCTGCAAAATTTGCAGACATCCATGTGTAGTCCAGGCCAAAAAAAAAAATACTTCATAACCTTCTCAACAGTCTTCCTGATTCCCATATGTCCAGCCTCGTGCGCTACTGCTGCCACTGGCTTCCTCAAAGGATATGGAATCAAAATTTTATGATATTCACCCCCTTCAGCATTTCCTGGTACATCTGCAGGTCGATGCTTCCTCATTAGCAATCCTTCCTGTAGATAATAACAGGTAGAAGTTTGTTGCATCTCTTCTTGTTTAACAACTCTGAAGAACAGATCAGCCAACATTGTATCCCTATCCTGCAGTTCCACTAATTTCTCTCTAGTCACTTAACCAACTTCAAGGGTTGAACTCTCAATATCTGTTAACTCTGTTTCAGTAGTTTCATACTGTCTTCAGGAACACTTTGACTACTCGGAGTCTCTTTACCAATAATAGGATTTTCCTCTTCTTCAACAATCTCTTCAGTACTGACATTAGGGGAAACTTCACTTTCCTGGAACAGCTCTTCTAAGCTCAAAGATCCTTCTGGTGCAGGTAAATCTTCAGTTTCTTCACTTCTATGCTCAGCTCTCTTCATGCTCCTGGCAGTTACACAACTTGGAAACAAGTGAGGGTTTTCCTTCTCTAATTCTGTTGTAGGACTAATCCTTAACGGTTTGTCTGTCACTACAGGACAAGGAACGAAGAGAACACCACCAACTTCATTACCCAGTAAAACATACACACCTTCAACAGCTAGTGAGTCCTTCGCTGAAAAATCAATGTTCCCTGTCACTAATTCACATGACAAATGCAACACGCTAACACTCAGTATACAATTTTCATATACTGCACCATATATTAAACAAATGAAAAAAATACATATCAAGACACTTTAAGATTACATGATACACAATTTATCTGTAAGAAAAAGACATTTCAAATCCATATCATCACAACAAATGACGAATCTGCAAGCAAAACATCAAAATTTCCAGAGATTCATATTACACTTGTAGAATGATTTTATATATTATAACACCTTATATATATATATATATATATATATATATATATATATATATATATATATATATATATATATATATATATATATATATATATATATGTTATCAACAAAACCTAAATGGGATCCCATTTCATACTCGTTTTAAATTAAAAATAAGTTTTTCCATTTAACTCTATTCTATAAAGTACTTTCTTTCTCTTTCTTCGGCCTGCTATTTTCTTTTCTTTCAGTACCTAAAAAAGTAAGCAAATGAAGAAAAATAGTATATTTAATAGGTCTTGCTTGTTTCTCTTGCTACATCAGCAACCTTGCATCTTCCACTGGTACCAGGTGAGACCTATTCCAGTAAAGATTGAAAATAAGGTCCAGGATGAATGAAAAATTGAGTTTAACAATGAAAGGTCCGTTGCACAAGGGTGCAGCAGACTTAGCTGATGAGGAAGAAGTTTCAGAGTACGAGCCCTTTAGTGCTCCTTCTTTGAAAGGTATGCTTATAAACATTCCCGACACTCTTTTGTTTTAGCTTTGAAATCTCCCAGTGAGGTGTTTGTTTTATATTCAAGGTTGTAGAGGATGCTGATAATTTCTCCTCTATTGATACTTGTTAGTCTGTCTATCTGTATGACAGTCTCTTTCTCTCTCAAAAAAATATATACACACATACACAGACACACACACACTCATATATATATATATATATATATATATATATATATATATATATATATATATATATATATATATATATATATATATATATATATATATATATATATATATAGAGAGAGAGAGAGAGAGAGAGAGAGAGAGAGAGAGAGAGAGAGTAAAACAAAAATTCTTAAAGCATCTGATTATTAGTTTAATAACGTTGTTTAATATATGCCTCTCTGTCTGTCACTCTCTGTCTGTCTGTCTGTCTGTCTCTCTAAAAGGATAATAATATAAATAACTATCACGCACGAGCACATGATAAACTAAAAGCTGAAATAACTCCTCTGACCACTAGATTATGATGTAAAAGTATCTTCTCATTTTGTATTTTTAAATTCAGTGATGAAGCCGTTAATAACAATATGTTCCTGATGAAACTTGCATATGTCAGATACATATATCAGACTGCAACATGAGAAAAAAAGTAAAGCTAACAGGAACTCCCTTGGAACATCAGGCATTACTGAATTAAAATAAAACAGCAACTCTTGCCTCTAGATGTACTCCTGAGTAAAAATCTACGATATAGCAGGTCTGAAGACAGTCTGGCAGCGAAGGAGCACATTTTCTTTGATACTAAGCTTCAGCCGTGGGTCACTGAGTCTGATAATCATATTATTTTGCATTGTCTGCCGTTTGGGGTTAGCGTCGTCAGTGTACCTTACATGCTGCGCTGGAGGCATTACTAAAAGTTGTTTGCAGAGTCTCTTTGACCCCTAACTTCAAACACTTTTTGGCCTTATATTTTATTACCATTCTGCATCTTTTCTTCAATATTTCTACCCATCCACCCCGACACCCTTTTTTTCACTGTCTGGAAATACCCCAGTGCTTTGCTTTAGAGCCGAATTTTCGTAAATCAATCATTCTTTTTCCTTGTCAATCTACTAGTCATAAGTGTGGCCTATCTTCTGAAAGGTAGGTTATTAGTGGGAGATAACAAAACTTTTTTCACTGTCCATTCAGACTGGACTGATGGATGCTATCAATTCTGACATGTACTCGTGAACAGTGCCAAGTGATAACTGGCTTAGCAATGAACTACTCAAGACAGAGAAGTTTTATACAGAATTCGCTCGCAACTAAACTAGCACGGGTGAGATATATGCAGCTCGAAGACCTTACAGCAAACATAGCTTTTCTTCATGAAGCCACAATTTTCTCCGAGTTTGAAAATGATCCTTCAGACTCTTTCCTCTTGAGAATTTCACCAGCTGGTTGGGTCTATCTTTCTCGGCCGTAGCTCGTTATGAAAGTTTTCGTTTCTTCTTGCGGTTCTTTTTTGCATGGGTTCAACAGAGCACTTGTTTCCCGAGTGAAGTGCAGTTGCTTTTTTCATTTCAGACCTTTGTAAGTGACTATTGATGTATTCTTTCCCTACGTTCCTGAATTTATTTTCTTGTCAGGGTATCTTGCAGGAAACGATTTATGAACTTTTTTCTCATTTTTGGAATGCATTTTTTACATATGGCCAAATGCATTAGCGGACGAAATTTTTTTTTTTTATTTGTTTATCTACCTTTTTTGAAAGCCTTCGTTGTATTAACTGTTGCTTAATGTGCAATGGGAGATGTATGTGAAATGACAGATAACACACTTTAAATATATATATATATATATATATATATATATATATATATATATATATATATATATATATATATATATATATATATATATATATATGTGTGTGTGTGTGTGTGTGTGTGTGTGTGTGTGTGTGTGTGTGTATGCATGTACTGTTACTGTTATATTCTGAGGCCGGTTGGAAGAATGAAAATGGATTTTTATCAACTACCTTAGGGGCAACTGACACCGCTCAGAATATAAGCGATAAATGTAATGAATAAACTGACTTACCTTGATATCACATCTGAGTAAACAGAAAAATGGAGGTCGCCTTTATAAATTAACCAGTCAGTACTTTAAAATGAATTTATTTACAAACGGGGCAATCAGGAAATTAATATGAGCCACAACCAAGCACATACAATGTGCAATAACAGTTCTACAATTCGTAGCAAATAACTGAATCTGAAAGGACTGCAGCCCGGTTGAAACAGGACTGGACTGCTGAATCAGAAGACTCGTGCACGTGGCAAGATGGTAGTTAAACGTCTAAGGCTATTTTGGTTCACAAGGCAGGGGCAGACCGCTCGAAGAACCAGATAACAGGATTCTGGAAGAGAATTCAAGGTTAGCTTTCAACTCAAATGACTTTCTCTCACATGAAATTACGTACACACGATGGAGGAATTGATCAATTAGATTTGATTAGCACATAGTAAGACTATGGTGGGAATGCTCTAATTTTTACCTCTGAACTAATTTAATTTGAGCTTGGGACAAGTTATGAGGGCCAAATGTACTTGCTGAGGATGATTGGGCAAAGGGGATTTGTTTAGGAGAATGAAAAGTTGAAAATACTGAAAATGGAGAGAGATTCACGAGAAGAAACAGATAACTGGCAGTAGATTGCAACTTCAAGACGTACTTTATTTCATCTGTGCATGGAGCTCGCTTGCAAAAGACGAATTTCGGCAGCAGAAGTCTCGAAATCTTTGCCAGCGTGAAGGGAAAGGGAGACCGGACCAACTTGATGCTTTTGCAGCCTGTGACGGAGTACGTGTGTGTGCGGCGAGGTCGCGATCTCTTCCCATTCGATTTTTAGGGTTGGGCACAAGACATTGGTCGATCTGAAATAGCAATCAACAGCCAGCAAACAGTTCGGAAGGTATAGGCCTTATAACTAAGTCTCTTAACGGTCAGCATAGTAGCCCACTTACGGCCCTGACTGGTCTTTTTGTCCTTAAAGGCTTTCTGGCCGCCGCAAAAAATCTTACCATGCTGGGGCTAAGAGGTAGGTATGGTTTCCCCCAGATCAGGTGATATGGGGATAGGCCTACACAAGTTCACCCCGCCTTAGTGGCATCTCCTCCAGCCTCCGTTAAATTTGATTTCCTAGCTAACGGACTGAAGGGATGAATTTTATAAATACGGAGAATATATCTATCTATCTATCTATCTATCTATCTTAGGTACATCTTAGTTTAACCTGACCACTGAGCTGATTAACAGCTCTCCTAGGGCTGGCCCAAAAGATTAGATTTATTTTACGTGGCTCAGAACCAACTGGTTACCTAGCAACGGGACCTACAGCTCATTGTGGAATCCGAACCACATTATGACGAGAAATTAATTTCTATCACTAGAAATAAATTGCTCTAATTCTTCATTTGCCGGTCGGAGAGTCGAACGCTGGGCCAACAGCGTGCCAGCCGAGAGCTCTACCCACCCCACCAATGAAGAACTATCCATCTATCTATCTATCTATCTACCTATCTATCTATCTATATATCTATCTATCTATCTATCTATCTATCTATCTATCTATATATATATATATATATATATATATATATATATATATATATATATATATATATATATATATATATATATATATATATATATATATATATATATATATATTGTGATATTATGCATACCATGTCTCCGTTCTCTGTAATTATGTCACTTGTATATATTTATTCTTGTAGTGGTACTCCTTCTTACCATTAGGTTTGTAACACTTGTTTTCCTGTTTTGACCTTTTGTATCCTTGCCTATCTTATCTTTTCGTTACTGTTCGTCATTTAAGTATCCTTGTCGTTCATTTAGTTTACTTTGGCTTGTAATATTTTGAGGAGGGCAGAGTCGCTCTCAGGCTACCTTAACGACAACATATTCTGTATACACGGTGTAGGATAATCATCTTCCTATTGTTAATGTAAGTCAGTGTGTTTTCTTTTATTTTGTGTTTCGTTGGTATATTTAATTCAGGTGTTTGTTTGATTGTTTGTCTGTGTGTTCGTTCATTGGTTCGTATAATTGTGTTGGTTTAACTTGCGAATTGTTTTCTACTAAAGTAAATGTCAATGTAATTGCTTGTTATTTCTATTATTAAATTGTTATATTTTGTGATCTGAGTTTTACACGTTCCTTCATTGATTGTTATTTCTTAAATGTTCTTATTATAAGCTGTAACAGGCTAGGCTAAGGCTTAGTTTATAATAATTGGGGGCCTGTCCGGGATCTTAAACAAGTAAACACACCTGATTAAACTACCAAAGTACTGACAGTTAAGTCACCGTGAATGTTCCAACGTACGATAATTTAAATTTGTATACATTGTGATTATCGAATAGATCTATTACAGTATGTTACGTAGGTTCTTTTCTCCTATTTATCTTATAGCGATTTCTCTCGACATTTAAGTCATTCCAATTCATGTTTTCGGACATCGCTATTATAGCTGCGGTTATATCTAAGTTAATGTAGAAAGTAACCGAATTCATTTACATTGGTTCTCCTTGTTTCAAATAGTTTTGGGAGAAATATTATTTGAAACTTCGTCTTTATGACATCATGGCATCATATTAACTTAGCGCTGTGTAATAGAGTAGGTTTGGAGTTTGACTGGCCTGACATTTCCGTATCTACGCTATTCGAAGCATCTAAGTATTATTGCTTTTCATATCGCTTCATTCGTACAATTTTGTACCGTTAATTATATTTACTACTTTATGGAAGCATCCAAGTATTTTCATTTTTTTTTCTTCGTACCAGTAATTATAATTATTTATTTTTACCCGACTTGCGTAATGTAAGAATAGTTCAGTATTTTATCAATTGTTATATATATTACGTATTCTGTAATTGTTTATGCTATTGGGAACACTTCTCGTTGACTTTGTTACGTTCTCTTGTGGATTTTCAGTCGCAATGTTTTCAATAGACGCATTTTTCAGTGACCCTAAGGGAAAACTCAACACTATAGTATATTCTAAAAAGAGTGAATTGTTGGCTTTGGCAGATAAGTTTAAAGTAACTGCTAGTTCAAGAAACAGGAAAGATGACATAAAAATTGCCATTTTAGAATAAATTATAGAGGAGGAAATTGTAGAAGAACGCGAGGCTAGGGAATTCCTGAGTGCTAAGAAAGAAAGCTCAGACGTTGAGCTTATGAAGTTAGCCATACAGTTAGAACAAGTAAAGTTAGAAGCAGGAAGACAAAAGTTAGAGGTAGATAATGAGAGAGAAAGACAAAAGCTGGCCATAGATAAAGAAAGGAAAAGGTATGACCTAGAAATGGAGAAAGCTAGATTAGATCATGAAGCTAGTCTAACTCAGAATATGGAAATTGAAAGAAGTAGGATTAGTATAGAACAACATAGAAGACTAAAGGACCTAGAATCTAATCAACCACTCAAGTTTGACTTGACTAAGAGTTTAAAGTTAGTCCCTGAATTTACAGAAACCGATGTAGATTCCTTTTTCCATAATTTCGAAGATATTGCCTCAAATATGAAATGGCCAGTAGATCAATGGGTTTGGTTACTTAAATCCAAAGTCCAGGGTAAGGCTGCTATAGTGGTTAGTAATTTGGTAGGGGAAAGAAATTGTACAGTAGTTAAGCAAGCTATTTTAGATGCATACATGGTAACTGCCGAGGGTCTTAGACAAAGATTTAGACAATACATTAAATCAAATGCTCAAACTTGGTATGAATTTGCAAATGAAAAACTAAGATTATTTCATAAATGGCTTAAGGCTGCCAATGTTAATAATTTTGAGGAACTCATTAACCTGATTGTGACTGAAGAATTCATGAGAAAACTGCCACAAAATATTAGAATGCATATTGCTGACCGCGAGGAAGAGGATTTAAAGAAATCTGCTATGTTAGCTGACCATTTTTTCTTGATACACAAAACACACCAAGGTACTGAGATGTTTGTAAAGCAAGGCAAAGCAACGGGGTTCAGTGGTGAGAAAGAGGTTGTTAAACATTGTTCATATTGTAAACAACAAGGTCATGACATAAATTAATGTAAAAACCCAACCTGTAAGAAATCTCAGCTGTCCTACCCCGATGTTGGTAAATATAAAAACAGTAAATTTAGCGTAAAAGGTAAAGGAACTATGCATTGTAGTACGCCTGAAAGTGATGCCTTGTTTGCTCATTATATTTCAGAGGGTACAGTAACAATTCCCAATGGTAATCCTGTTAAAGTAAGAATCTTACGTGATACTGGGTCAACCCAAAGCATGATTTTACATAGCGCAGTGCCTACAATTTCTTTGCTTGATGAAAAGGTACTAGTTAGGGATTTAAGTCACACTAACAGTTTGTCTTTAGCAGAGCTCAATTTAAACTGTGAATATGTATCTGGTAAAGTAAAGATTGCTGTTATCAACACACCATTCCCTGTACATGATGTTCAAGTATTACTTGGGAATGATTTAGCTGGTCAACTAACTTTACCTAACCTTATTTTGTATAAACAGCCACTGGATAATAACTCTAATGATTTGGATATCTTTGAACATGCAATTAAAGAAAATAATTTCATTAGTGACTTAGGTGAAAATGACATTGAGGAAGTAGAGACCAAAGTAGAGACCGATCAATGTGACCACACTGAGAATTTTGTTAGTGTCGTAACTAGGGCAAAAGCCAAACAAGCTGTGAATGAAGATGTCCCAGATATAGTAAAGACAAACATTCCCTGTACTAATTCTGATTTGATAAACTTACAACGAGCAGATACGACTTTAACTAATGCACTTAAACAAGCTTCCATTAAGGAAGGTAAAGTACCTGGCTATTACTTTGATAAAGGAGTCCTGTTTAGGCTGTACCGACCTAGAAAGCTGTCATCTAATGATACCTGGGCTAATAAAGAACAACTTGTAGTACCATTAACTTTACGTAAGAATATTTTGAGTGTTGCTAATCAAGCAGATTCCCATTTAGGAGTGTCAAAGACTTACAACCGTATGGCTAATGATTTCTTTTGGCCAGGTATGAAACATGATGTAATTGAATTTGTTAAAGAGTGTCATGTCTGTCAAGTAGTTGGAAAACCTAACGAGGTAATTCCAAAAGCATCCCTCATACCAATTGTAATACCACACGAACCTTTCAGTAAAGTCATAATTGACTGTGTAGGCCCATTGCCAAAAAACTAAAAAATGTAATCAATATATTTTGACTATACTTTGTCCTACCACTAGATACCCTATTGCAATTCCCCTTGGTAACATTTGTGCTAGAAATATTGTGAAACACCTCCTTAAAGTTTTCACCACTTATGGATTCCCGAAAGAAATACAGAGCAATCGGGGTACTAATTTCACAAGTGACCTTTTCAATGAAACTTTAAAGGAATTCAATGTAAAACATACTCTTGCATCATCGTATCACCCACAATCACAAGGTGCTCTTGAAAGACACCATCAGACCTTAAAATCATTACTTCGAAAATTTTTTATGGAGACTGGAACAGACTGGGATGAGAGTTTAGACTTAATATTATTTGTAATTAGAGAAGTCCCTAATGATTCCTTAGGTATGTCACCGTTTGAGATGTTATTTGGACATAAAGTTAGGGGGCCACTACAAGTACTTAAAGATAAAATGTTGAACAATGATACCTTAGATAACGTAACTGTAGGGCAGTATGTCGATAAATTGAAATGTAATTTTGAGAAAGTCCATAATTTTGCATTTAATAACTTAACAAGTAGTCAAGATGCGATGAAGGAATATTTTGATCTAAAAACTAAAGTTCGTAAGTTTAAAGAAGGGGATTTTGTACTTGTATATTTCCCTACTCCTAGTTCTCCTCTCCAACATAAATTTTCTGGTCCTTATATAATTCAGAAATGTGTCAATAATAATAATTATATAATCAGTACTCCAGACAGAAGAAAGTCAACCCAATTAGTTCATGTAAATCTCATCAAGAAATATCATGGTAATCCTCCAGCTGCTTTGCATTGTCTATCAGACTCTAATGTATTAGATTCTAAGAAATATAATGCTGAATCTATCAGCACACCGAAGTAAAACCCCATTGCCACATGAGGCAGATTTATATCACTCTAATGATTTTGTTTCTTGGACAGACTCTGCTAACCAGGAAATATTGCAGAATATTCTAGTATATTTACAGCATCTACCCCGAAAGCAGAGGAGCCAGCTAGCAGAATTATTCCACAAATACAAGAGTATATGTGGGGATGTGCCTCAACGTTGCAACGATGCTGAACACGACATTGAATTACAGCCGGGTACACGACCAATTCGTCAACACTATTACAGGACCAGCCTGGAAAAGCAGCAACAGATGAAGGAGGAAGTATCGTATTTACTGAAGAATGGACTGGCAACTAGAAGCACATCAGTTTGGGCGTCACCATGTCTTTTAGCTCCAAAACCAAACGGTAAAGTAAGGTTATGCACTGACTTTCACCAAATAAACAATGTTACTATCAAAGATAGCTATCCATTACCAAGGATTGATGACATTTTAGATGCCATTGGTAATGCCAAATATTTATCACAGATCGATCTATTGCGTGGATATTATCAGATTCCACTTACAGATAGAGCAAAGCAAATATCTGCCTTCATAACCCCCTTTGGATTATTCCACTATGAGAGGCTTCCATTTGGTTTAACCAATGCTCCCGCCACCTTCCAGCGCTTGGTGAATAGTGTAATTCAGGATCTTGATGGTACATATGTGTACATCGACGATATTGTTGTGACATCTGACACCTTGGATGAGCACATCCATCGACTAAAAGCATTGTTTGGTCGTCTTCAGGAGTTTGGACTTACTATTCACCTAGGAAAATCTTCATTTGGTAAAGGGAAGGTTAGATATTTCAAATTCAAATTCAAATTCAAATTCAAATTCAAATTTAGGTCACATCATAGGTTCACATCATAGGTAGAGGAGAAATTGTTCCAAAAGATGAAAATATCACTGCTATTGTTGAGTTCCCTGTCCCAAGAAATAGGAAAAGTCTTTTAAGATTTCTAGGCATGACCTCCTATTACAGAAAATTCTGTAAAAATTATAGTATAGTAGCCACTCCCTTGATTGACCTCACCAGCCCCAAAAATAAATTTGTATGGTCTTCTAATTGTCAACAAGCTTTTGATCAACTAAAGAATAAACTTTGCTCTAATCCTGTCCTTGTTGCTCCTGATCTTGCTCAACCTTTTATCATACAGATTGACGCCTGTGATACTGGCATTGGTGCTGTCTTGATGCAGAAGAGCAGTGACACACAGATGTTGCATCCTGTTAGCTACTATTCCTGCAAACTCAAAAAACACCAACATTCCTATGCGACCGCAGAAAAGGAGCTGCTGGCAATCATCCTAACCTTGCAGAAATATGAAATATATTTCTCATCCAACATCCCGATCACCATCTTTACGGACCATAACCCACTAACCTTTCTCGGACGAGCGAGGTTAACAAATCAACGTATTTTCAGATGGTCTTTGTTTCTGCAAAACTTTGACCTAATCATCCATTACATCAAAGGAACTAAGAACTGCATTGCGGATGCCCTGTCTCGGACCCACATGGACTCCTGACAGTCTTCTGGAATACTCTTCATGAGTGTGATATTATGTATACCATGTCTCCATTTTCTGTAATTATGTCACTTGTATATATTTATTCTTGTAGTGGTACTCCTTCTTACCACTAGGTTTGTAACACTTGTTTTCCTGTTTTGACCTTTTGTATCCTTGCCTATCTTATCTTTTCGTTACTGTTCGTCATTTAAGTATCCTTGTCGTTCATTTAGTTTACTTTGGCTTGCAATATTTTGAGGAGGGCAGAGTCGCTCTCAGGCTACCTTAACGACAACATATTCTGTATACACGGTGTAGGATAATCATCTTCCTATTGTTAATGTAAGTCAGTGTGTTTTCTTTTATTTTGTGTTTCGTTGGTATATTTAATTCAGGTGTTTGTTTGATTGTTTGTCTGTGTGTTCGTTCATTGGTTCGTATAATTGTGTTGGTTTAACTTGCGAATTGTTTTCTACTAAAGTAAATGTCAATGTAATTGCTTGTTATTTCTATTATTAAATTGTTATATTTTGTGATCTGAGTTTTACGTTCCTTCATTGATTGTTATTTCTTAAATGTT
>NC_089747.1:63245835-63248139 GCF_040412425.1 Macrobrachium rosenbergii | reverse complement strand
AATATGATACAAGCATGTAGCATTTTGAAAGATTTTGTAAGGGGACGAGACGCTTATAGGTGGTAGGAAGATCTGCTATTTCAAGCACCATTGATAAACTTGTCTGAAGGAAATGTACCGAGAGATCAGTTTGCAGTGTAATGTATAATGTAAAGAGTATAAACTTAAAAATTCAGTAAAAAATGTTGATAACGTAACTATGATTTTTTTCTTTAGTTTTTATCAGAATTACAGATAATTCAAGTAGTTCGTCCCAACACTTTTTCTTTTCTATTTTGTCATACTAGTCTGATCTCATGTCCCACATGGCTGGACGTTTTTCAACTTCATCAAAGAAAATGTAGGTGTCAAAGCGACTAGTCTCCATTTTGACGTTTGGAGCAGGCAAATCCGCGAGGTCCATGTGAATAGACATAGTAGTACACACGTGTATATCTAACCGCGCGGCATCCGCGCGGTTGCTAGGGGAAACTCAGACCGCTCGGATGCCGCGGCAGGTAACAAATCTGGCGGTTGTGTGTGTGTACACCCCTGTGCTCTGCCATTGACTTAGCATCCGCGCGGATGGAACCGGGCGGATGCAACCGCCGTGTGAGAACAGGGCCTAAGTGTGGGAAGCTCAGTAAAACAAGTTTTGTGTAAATATCAACAATATAAAATTGCTTCCAAACTATTTGCTAGGGTTCATGTTACAAAGAAGGAAAAAACTTTACAAAGCTTGAATTTGGACCGAAAGTAATTCATTGAACCGTGCAACATGGAGATTAATGAATTTTACTTGCTAAATGAGACAGGTAACCTATGACAGGTAAAACCTAATTAGCAGCTGAAGACGCTGGCAATGTATATTTTATAATTTGAGTGTAGAGCAATAACATGCCATAGACTTTCTCCTGCTCTTCTAATCCATTTTGGATGTTCATCAATCAAACTCCACATGAGCCATTTGGAAAACTTAAATAATTATTTCAAATTATGATATTTAACACTAGATTTTGCGTATATATCATTATGATACACCTTTTCCCCAAAAAAGTGTTAGCATTAAAAGGATGCAACTTCCCGATATCATATCATATCTACAGGGACGAGGTTGCTGGCCCACAATTTCCCGAACATTCCTGAATTGTCACACATTTGCTCTTTTTTGTTTTCTATAAAAGAAAACTATTGTGCCTTCTTCGTCTGTCCGTCTGCAGTTTGTCTGTCCGCCCTCAGATCTTAAATACTGCTAAGGCTAGAGGGCTGCAAATTGGTATGATAATCATCCACCCTCCAATCATCAAACATATCAAATTGCAGTCCCCTAGCCTCTGTAGTTTTTATCTTATTTAAGGTTAAAGTTAGCCATAATCCTGCTTCTGGCAACGATATAGGATAGGCCACCACCTGGACGTGGTTAAAGATTCATGGGCCGCGGCTCATACAGCATTATACCGAGACCACCGAAAGATAGATCTTTGTCGGTGGCCTTGATTATACGCTGTACAGAAAGCTCTAAGGCGCAGAAGAAACTTCGGCTCATTTTTTCTTGTTGAAGTTTACTTCCAAACAGCCATAAAAATTTTCACCAGTCTATCTCTTTTTTTTTTTCTTTCCATCACCATTCTTTATCGGCTCACCAAAAAAGTGTCAGGAACGCACTCGTATTTTCGATTTCACGGCTAAGGTTATTTATGCAGTCCCTTGGTGTAGGAAGAAAAAGGGAAATAAATGATAAACAGCAAAAAAGGGTGCCAACAGGAGATGGAAAACGCAGGGTGAAACGAGTACACAGAAAAATAGAGACGATGGAAAGCGAAGGGAACACGAGAAGGGGGGAAGGTTGAAAGGAAACCAAAGCAGCAAGAAACAAATAGAGCAGAAAACGGAAGTGTTCATGCTCCTCAGAGAATAATATTCGAAACGTTTTTCCTCATTTGAGCGAAATTTAATGTTCTGGTTTATTACAACTTTAGAATACATTGCATTAAGTCCTAAACAAACAGAATAACTGGTACTGAATTATGATGTAGTCAATGACACCTGTCACTATGTTAAAGCAGTTTAATAATATTTATTACGATTTATTCACTGTCATAGGTATGATAGAAATTACAATGGAGGAGAGTTGATTCTGAGTAATGTTTTCTGCATGGCAGTTCGAATTAAAAAATAGAAAATCTAAGATACATATAACTAAAAAAAAATGTGTTTAAACTTGGAAATGTAAAATCTGTTGTGCATTAATTTCTGGTGTCCGAATGATGACTGTCTTCTTACTTTTACCTTTTTCTTTATGTTTCCGGTTTGTTTTCAAAGCTT
>NC_089747.1:63220835-63243335 GCF_040412425.1 Macrobrachium rosenbergii | reverse complement strand
TATATATATATATATATATATATATATATATATATATATATATATATATATATATTGATTATTGATATGATTACAGACCCACTTCGTATTCTGTACAATCAATTGCCAGTCTCTGTACTTACAATGAAATTGACATTGATTAAAACATATTTAAGATCAAAGTTTTATATTAATATTAAATTGCCCAGAACAATACACAAGAAGCAATATTACATAAGATTCATAACACAAAATAAAAAAGATCATACTGATGGGTAATTGACGAAAAGGAAACCATTCGAAGAAACATTGCACGTGAATTATAAAAACTATTAAAAATAAAGAAGTCAACATAGATGTTAGCTCAGCGATCACCTTGCTTATTCGAACTGGATAGAAATTCGATTAATTTAGATGCAAAAATGAGTAAGTTCAAAGCTGTTTCAAGTCTGTGTGTATGGAGCTAGTTTTATAAATCTCATTTTTCTTAACTGATAAATTCATTATATTTTTTATAATTACTAGGATTATTATCATTCAAGGAACGGAGCCATCATGAATGGGTAATAGTGAAAAGATAGCTTTAAGGGTATTTTATTGCCTGAAATATTTATTGTAAATGTTATGGTATATTTTGTAAAATGAAAATATTGCAGCAAGTTAATGAATACTTAGATCAAAAGTAGATCAAGTACAACTTGATTCCTACGCACAAAAACACCGAATTCCCTAAATTCCAGGTGGGCGAGGAAGCGAACACTAATTAACAATGGCTACTGAGACTCATTTCAATAGAGACCTGGATTTGGAAGAGCCAGGTGAATATTGACAGCAGTTCGAGCTGCGATAATGAGATTATCGCGGATGTTCTACAAATCATTTGCATACTGAATATGAAGCAACGCATTAAAATAGCTTGTTGGAGAACGTCCATGGAAAGCAACATTTCACGAGATTTAATGTCTGAGTGGACGCCATCGGAAATTGTTTTCGGCTGTTCCCTCTCTCATCTTCATTTCTCTCATTCAAATTATGATTTTTTGGGAGGCTTTTCAAAAGCATTTATTACCTTGGTAACATTCTGTGTGAAACACACGGTTAGTAGTTATTATTATTATTATTATTATTATTATTATTATTATTATTATTATTATTATTATTATTATTATTATTATTATTATTAAACGAATGGGGAAGAATCAAGTTATAAAAATGCAGGTAAATACAGGGTGAAAAAAGTGAGTTTTGAAGTGTGTGGAGAAAGGTCAAGTTATTATTATTATTATTATTATTATTATTATTATTATTATTATTATTATTATTATTATTATTATTATTATTATTATTGACAGAAATCTCAACAATTAAAAGACGGCCCTCTATTTTATTCTTTCGTTTATTTTTTGAATTATAAAAAATTTTACTGTAAATTTACAGTGCACCTACTGTAATATGAAAGTAAAGAATATGGTGTGTTAAATATGTTGAAGTTGCATAAGCATACCAGCGGAATTAAATGCAAACTCTCAGCAGTGGCTAAAACTGACTAAATGTCGTTTATATACAGAACTATTATCTTAGTTAATTTTTCTTGATAGAAAGTAGTATGTTCTTTCGAGTGATGCTAAGGTCTAACTGTTTCTTGGCAACACTCTTTTGCCTAAAGGTATAAAGGTGTTATCAGAGCCTCGGGTTACATCTTAATAAGGAATCAAGAAAAATAACAACGAAGAAAACTGAAAGGGAATATTCTCAAAAGAATATGACTTTCTGATGATATTTTACTATAAAAGTGCTTAACTTACTTTCTGATATTGATTTTAATTATGTGAAGATGTTGCCGGTTGCAATGGACTAATGAAAGAAAGAGTTGTTTAAGATCTAATACTGCCTTTTGAACCATATATATATATATATATATATATATATATATATATATATATATATATATATATATATATATATATATGTGTGTGTGTGTGTGTGTGTGTGTGTGTGTGTGTGTATGTATGTATGTATAATTTAATTTTGCACAGTCACTAATCCCACTAATAAGAGTTAGCCTTTCAGTTACTTTTGTCCTTCGCAGGCTAGACTTTTATTAAATTTTCACAGAAAATTTCACTTCCAGTCACTTCAAGAATTGATGCAATGGAATTCAGACTGAGCAATTTAAATGATTTTAACATCAGGTTCAGTATGGTAACTGACCTCCTTTGAAATGCTGTTTTTATAAGGTATTTTTAATGAATAAAATTGAAAGAGAATATATTTGAATTAAGAGGCAATTTCTTCACATGATGAGATATTAGTTTACTACCTAAGCTTTCCAGTTACTTCCTTTGTTAACGGAACTGAGGACAGTAAATAGATTACATGATGTTTTATAGTTGAATACTAGATTGATTTATATCCTGTCTGGAAAAAAAGAATATATCCTGTCTGAAAAAAAGAACATCTACATTGCTGGCCTTCATAGATTAGTGACATGCCCTAAACAATAGTGTGAATAAAGGTGTGAAGAGACTGAGATATGAATGTCAGTTAATATAAGTATACATGTGAATAATTTTACAAGACTGACAAAATAAATAATGAATAACGGTTATTCCTGTGCGAAGCCAATTCAGTTTTTAAACTGGAATTATTTGAATTTTATCAAATAACAGAAGAATAAGAAAAGTTTCAACAAGTGACATGATTCAATAATGGAGTTGTCAACGATACTGGTACATGAGTATCTAAATGTTAGTTTTCCATAGTACTATGAATAATTTTCATACATATTCTCATTGGAAAAGCCTACATTATTGACAGTACTCGCAGTTGTGACGTTTAGCTTATGTGAATATCATGCAAGTGATCTGCATGTTACCTTGAGAGGACAAAAGTAAAAACTAACTTTTGAAACAAGGAACCGATTTGTTTGTTTTGTCGCGGCCTGTGTGTCTCTCTCTCTCAAGCGGCGAAACACATTCGGGTCAAATTCGGTCTTCTAGGTGTATCTTATTTACATCGAGTTTGAATAATGATTCAGTCAGAGGAATTCCTGCAAATCTTAGACAGTGGGAATCATAAATTCTTAGTGGGTGCTAAAAAGTCCATTGTGAATGAGTTGATAAGGAGTATATAAAGGCTATCTCTAAAAAAATAAATACTTTTCTTATAAGAGTGTTATTGATGGCCTGTATTGATGTCGGTTTACATCTCTTTGGCCTTATATGATTCTGAACAATTAACATATCTATATAAGTATGTCAGTGTCAATTATGTTACAAAGATAATAAATTTAATGAATAAAGGTATAAAAATTGCGAACTTTATATCACCAGCTTTGGCAAAGTCAGTTTTACCTTTCTGAAGAAAAGAAATATAATATAAAGACCCAGACTCACTATCTCATCCTTTCTTTTTCCGTTACAAAATAACACAAGGCACTAAACTATAAACCTAAGTTACGGCGTCTGAAGAAGAAGAAGAAGAAGAAGAAGAAGAAGAAGAAGAAGAAGAAGAGAGAGAGAGAGAGAGAGAGAGAGAGAGAGAGAGAGAGAATGTTGTCGTTTGAAGCTTTGGACACCAACAGAAACAATATGGTGATTACTGATGAACACAATGCGTGGAAAGCTGACATATCATTTGGAGGGTAATTAACTGTTTTCAAGCAAATGGCATCATTTTCCAATAACACTCGTTTTCACCGAGCAAATTGTCCTTATTCTCGCTAGATAAGGCTGTGCCTAGGGCAGTAGGCTCTAGGTAATTAATAGGAATCAATTATAGCTCACTGATAAATACACACACATACAAACATGATTATTTTTGGAGGCATAAAGACGAACAAACAACGAAGGTTAGATCGACTTTGGAACTGGAAGCTTTTCAGAGATAGCGAGACATGGAATATACCTAGTATTAGTCTAACAACCAGAAAAAAAAAAGGATAATATGAATTGAACTAAACATACAAGAATACACACGTAAATGGCAACACAAAGAGAAATACATTTTGCGAGCACACTGGAGCACCAAAAGTCACATTCGCGGCTAATTTCAGGCAAGTTGAGGCCTCATCACCGAAATGGTGGACGGAATAATCGCCGCAATGGTCCGCACGTGGAGCCGAGAGCAGAGCTAAAGAGCGGAGGAAATTAACCGACGATAAAATGTTAATTATTTTCCTGCTGCTTCCACCATGATTTAGGGTGTCAATTTGGATGAAGGTCCATCCATTTCGGAATACCGCGAACTCGAACTCTGGTTTTTTTCCATTTTCACATGGGTTTTAGAAATGGGAAAATGCGGCAAATTGGAATTTCATATGAATTATCATTTGCCTGATGAAAATGTATATATATATATATATATATATATATATATATATATATATATATATATATATATATATATATGTATGTATGTCTTTGTTTGTTTTTCTCTGTTATTGGAAAGAAAAAAAGTTATCTTAAAATTAGACAATTTTTATATATTTTGTGATATATATGATTTAAGTGATATATATAATTATATATATATATATATATATATAATATATATATATATATATATATATATATATATATATATATATATATATATATATATATATATATATATATATATATATATATATATATATATATATATATATATACTAGTCATCTAAAATACTGCTGTAATATATCTGAGTTTTGGTAAGTGTGAACCAGTTGATTATTTTTATTGACAATTAATAAAATACCGTTTTTAATTGTGTGGAAATTCTGGTGTTTTTGTAGATTTTGTTTTTAATAAATAGAATAATCACTTATTTGTGGGGCATTATATTTCAATAAGACCTATCTTTATTTATACTATTTTCGTAGAGCATTATAAACTGATAGTTTAATTATAATGGCACACTTACGTGCCACAACATTTATATACACCAAACACTTAAATACAAAATCTGAAATGTTTCGTGATTTCAGAACACTTTTTATTTACTAATGGATTTTTTATCACTAATTTTTCTTAACATTTGTATAGCTACGAGTTTGTGAATGAGTATTTTATCTTAAGCAGAGGCTTCAATTTACCAGTTTTTCCACTATCACACCTTCAGTAATATAAAACAGAAGGAATGAGAAGGAAAACATATTATTCCACGGTAGGAACCCAAACACTGGCGATGCAACAGCGGCGATCGCGGAGAAAGAGAAATCATAAAATCGAGATCAGCGCTTTAAACAACCCCTCAGCAGCTCCAAATGAAGACCGCAGGTCACTGACTACTGTAGCGACCCATAAACAGCCTTAGAATTAAGTTGTTTCGCTTGTGACATAAGCCAACGAGGCTGGTCAAACCGCAAATCCTACACCGCCGTTACAGTGCCTGACAGACTGGTGGTGGGTGTTGGGAAGGTGTGTGGTGTGTTGTTGGGGGCGAGATTTGTAAGGAATGGAGTACAGAGGATGAGTTCCGTGGATCACTCCGGACCACTTTTATGACCTCGTCAAAGTCTTTATGCGACCGCAAAGTGTGCCAAGAGCCACTCGAATCTCCTCTGGCATTAATCGACAGCCTCATGGTAGGAATATTGCAGCTCTCTTTGTGCTTGATATCTTTCATTGATACTCTCTCTTTTAGCGGAAATTCAAAGGAAAGCCTAAAAATAAAGAAAACATAGTTTAATGAAGTTGTTAATGGCTAGTATCATTATTTTGATAGATATTTATTCAACTGACTGTATTCTGGCTTGTAAAATCAATCAGTTTGTGATTTGATGTGTTTATTCAACGTACCTTTCCAGCTCGTAAGCAATGATTTATGAAGAGATAATTCTCATTCTCTTTCGCATGCAAAAGAAAACAATCACGAAATACGTCTGCTTTTTAAAAAAAATTTGCAGGCTGTTTGAAAATCAACATATTAAGTATTGTAGGTTTAAATATATGGATTTCGTATAGAAAGCAAGGAATATAGTTTATTTGATGTGTAAGATATTTTGTCGCTGAATGACATGAAGGTAAAACGGTTAAGTGTAAGCAGTAAGCGCTAAAGAAATATAGTGCAACAGAATGGCTAATGCTGACTGTATCAGGAGTCTGCACAAAAGTAAGAATAACCAGGGAAAAAAAGGTTGATGGTAAAATGAGCCGGATAATAAAAAAGAAGAGGAAAAAGAGTATAGTGCTTTTTTTTATTCACAGCAGTTACAGGTGAAACAATTTGCTCTATGCAGATGGTTAATTATACTACCGTTACCACGTTTTTTTATTAAAAACAACATAAACTGCACATGCAACCTATGTGCCATTTACACAGCATTTATCTGAGTCCGAACCCAAAATAGAACAAGCAAAATCATTCAGTTTCGTCATTGAAAACGATATATTGCACAGTATTTGTGTTGCAACTAAGGAATTGTAGCTTTTAGATCAACAGAAATATGAACTTGTTCAGCGCTAATAATCAAACCAATAGACTGAAAGATAAGGTAACAGCAGAAAGCACAGAGCATTTATGATGTTAAAAAAATCTAGTTTTCGCTTAGACCTGTTGTCACATAACAGAATTTAAGTCAATTCGTACTCGTAAATCCTATTACTTCTTAAGTCTGATCACGATTTGTGAACACAAATGACAATGAAGTAAAAATCTGTGTAGCAAAATGTCAAATGGAGAAGAATCTCCATAAAACAAACTCCTGGAGCTGAGGAGAGAAAATGCTCTCAATGGAAACAGAAAAAAAAAAATAATATCGCATCACACGCACTGGCGCCTACGCTATGCTGGAAGCTGCCAAAATCATAGAGCTGGAAGCCAGGAGCTGGTTGGAAAACTTCAATAAAACTCCAATAAAAGGATTTTTTTCTCTTATGAAAAGACAAAAAGATGACTTTTTATTTTCTGGGTGGGTAGTAAATGCATGAATGCAATAAGAGCAGACGAATAAAGCGCAAGAAATTAAGCATTTATATATATATATATATATATATATATATATATATATATATATATATATATATATATATATATATATATATATATATATATATATATATATATATATATATGTGTGTGTGTGTGTGTGTGTGTGTGTGTGTGTGTGTGTGTGTATGTATATACATATATAACATTAGATGATATTCCAGATCGCTTTGAGAGTCGGTAATAAAAGGGAGATGAAATTTGCTGTCATTCTGCATCCTCTTAAGAAAAGAAAGTGAAGAATTACACTATGGAGACTGACTTTCCTTAACATATAAAAGAACTATAATGGAATAAGAAATAAACAAAACAATGAATTAAGGAACAAGCATCGGTATTAAACAAGATGCCCGGAAAATGCGATGTAAGTAAAGCAGAAGCAAAATGATTTAAAAACCTATAAGATGAAAGTATTCAATGATATATTTGGGAACATGACTAAATTCATACTCACGTACACGCACAGACACACAAAGACATACACACACACACACACACACACACACACACATACACATATATATATATATATATATATATATATATATATATATATATATATATATATATAATTTAATTGCTCAGATACTTATTTATCACATATGTTTAAAATCAGTAGTCTACAAATTTTCCAAAATGTTCCTCAAGTCTTGATTGCTCTAACGTTTTGTACGGTTTGTATATGAATTTGGACAAACTTCCTTTAAAATATGAAGAGAGAGAGAGAGAGAGAGAGAGAGAGAGAGAGAGAGAGAGAGAGAGAGAGAGAGAGAGAGAGGAAGTACATCAGGACGTTACTGTACCAATGTCCGTCCTCTGCCAGAGAGAGTAATTAATTATTTCCGGGTCATTTGCATCAGGAGAGCTTAGGCTCTAAATGCGCGGTTTAGTGTTTATGCCACTAAAGCAAGTGGCCTGGAATAAACACCAGGAAAACATGGTGATTACGCAATTAATTAAGCAATTAACCGGTTTATTTTAATGGCTTAGAAACGTAGCTACTGAAAATTGTAGAATTCACAAAGATCAGTTGTTTTTTTTCGATGATCATTTGAAAGAGATAGTAATCAGGCAGTAATAATAGACAGTAATAAGATAGCCGTAAAAGTAGCCGTTAGATTTGGGAGTAATAATTAGTCTTGCTTAATCAGATTTCAGAGATTTGGTAACATACCCCTACCAGCATATGATTAAATATAATTCCTTATATGTCTTCAAACAGGGGTATGACAGTGACACATTCAGATTACATTTTCACGCTGACATAGATTGCCAATTGGAAACTCAAAGTATGACATTTTGTCGATCCACATCACGTTTGTCTTTGCATCTTGGGTTACAAGTAAAAGGTGAGGTTTTAAATGTTATTGAATCTTTCAGATTTTGGATAACTTTTGATCAGAAATTTACTTTTGAGAAGCTCATATGTAGTGTTGCTTCCTCTGTTTCGCAAAAAGTTGGTATCTTGTGGAAATATCTCAGGATATTTCAGGATGACGCTATTACACCTAAGGGTTTTAACTGTTTTCTTCTTCCTTGTTTGGAGAAATGTTCTCCGGTGTCGTCTTCCGGTGCTGAATCTCATCTCAAATTCTTGGATACAGTTACAGTATGTCATCAATCCAGTTTATGTTGCCAATTCTTAATGTTGTCTTGTGGTATAGACGTAAAGATTTTTCATGGAATGTTCTACAACAAAAAACATCCTCTGCTCTCTTCTTTACCCGACCTAGCTGTTTTTGCTCGCAATGCTAGGCAGGCTGCTGCTGTAAACAGTGTGGAACCTTCTGATCTCCAACTGTTTAATGGAGGAGCAAATTCTTTCCTGCGTTCTGGCGAAGTCTCCTGAATTCAGGTGTATCGGGTTTACTTTCTGTTCACTCATATTTATCTATCTATTAAATTTCCCTTTAACTTGTCTCTCTCTGCTGGCTGATTGCCCTCTGGGGTCCTATTGGATTTATAGTTAGTTGACTCTGTCCATAATGGCTTTCAGCTGAAGGTTTCAAGAAAGAAAGAAAGAAAGAAAACAAACGTTAGGCAAAGATACAAAGTTGTAACTCGCTCTCTTAGACACGAAAAGTACACACATGCACACGCACATACGTATGCATGTATGCTTATGGCACATGCAAATATGATAAAATTAGTCAAAATTACAGCAAGCCGTGATTGTGCATTTAATCGGTAAGATAATGAGTCACTTATGCATATGCACATACGTGTGTTAAAAGTTAATGAATGAAAATCATGACATAGGGAGTATAACTAAAAATAAAGGATGCCATGGTTGTCACATCAGTTGCTATTAATATCTGACTGGATTAAGGCAATGGTTATTAAAACTGTTCACTGGAACTTGTAGTGGGGATCTTTTTTGTTAATCTGTGTCACGTGTGTTCATAAACAACAACCGCCTGTTTATACCCATAGTTTTCTATCAATTTCTGGTTTGATAAGCTGTATTGATATGTAAACCTCATAATGTCATATTTTGATATGATTTTCTGCATGCCTAACGAAACTAACAAGTTGATAGAAATAGTGGAAAAATACTACTGCTGTGAACTGAAAATTGTTTTGAATGTTGAAACCTTGGATATCTCTCTGGATAAAATTCTTACTTAGGAAAGTAATTCGAAATAAGGATGTCCTCTGGCATGTCATGTTAATCAAGCCTTTGGGTGAACGTTCGCTTGAAAACTTGAAGATCTTTGACTGCAAACTGTATATACGCAAGAGATGACTTCTTGACTCTCCCCACTGGGATTTCGTGAGCTTCCTGTCAGTTTTGAGAATTGCTCAAAATTTGCTTTTCTGTCTTCGCTCTCAGGTTGGGTGGGGTTTTCAACTAAAGTCTCTTTTTTTAATATGAAAAATATATTTATTTATGATTTTGATTCCTCAAGGTAGCTAGACTATGTGAGTCATGGCAAGGAAATGCCGGTCATTGAAAATGTTTGTCGTAAAATAATGAAGTTTTTATACGACATGATTCTACATTTTTATTTTTACTTTGCAAAACGCTTTCCTTTCGAACTCGTTTTAGCTTCGCTTGGAAAAAATGTTCGCCGTTAGTCGAAAGTTATCCCATCTGACATGCCGAAACTCAGTCTTCGAAAAAGTGGGCATCGCGGGAACACTTAGATGAAAGTGGAAGCTTTTCAGGCAAAATAAAAATTGAGAGTTTACCTGAAGCAATGTTCGAATTATTGCAAATATTTGCCTTCAGCTCAGACGTTAACTTAAAAGTCTGTAATGTAAATTACAACGAAAATGTATCATATAATTATGTGAGTGATCGGACAAACAGATAAAGTGTTCATGGAATACCGTTCGTTTAAATCACCAGAGAAAAAATTACCAGCCTGTCTCAAGTAACTTCCGTGGCGATTAGTATTAAGATAGCGTGTTTCTTTAACAATATTTAGAGAAATAATAGAATATTTTACAATTGCGTAATTGTACTTTTTGACCTAGCATATCCAGGAAGGTCAGTAAAGACATTACTAACATGCAGCTAACTTCCTTTTAAAACTTGAAAATTAATGTTTTGTTTCACACCCTGTAAAGATAAATATTCTTTGATTTTATTGTACTGTTGTCTGGGTATGACGTTTCCTGGACAAAGATCTAAACACACACACACACACACACACACACACACACACACACACACACACAAACAATGTGTTCAGATTCGCAACGCTAAATGAAATACAAAAAGACAGTAAATGAAAAAAAAATAAGGACGTATGTAATAAGAGCTTCACGTACGAACAAAATGCCAGTCACTGACGCATGTATCCTATAACCGCTGCAAGTTTGGAAGTTTTCGCTGAAAACTCTGAAATTTTATTTGCTTCATATACCAACATAAAGTAAATATAAAAAAAATGTACAAGAACCGGAATAAATTAATATAGATACAAAGACTAGCCAAATGGATGTTTATTTTTAGCAGACTTGAGTGAAAAATTATTCTATTTTGGCTGGTTCTATAACCCAGCTTCAAACAAAAGATAATATCAATACGAATCCAGTTCATAAGTAGTGTTTTTACACAAGATATTCGGAAGAGATTTAAAAGAGAAAAGAATGAACACCATTTATCCTTAGTAATGTTCTTGGCCTCAGTTTGAGAGTTCCTTAAGTAAGGGCAATTGAGACAGTAGTCTAGGATATGTACTCAGATTATATTTTTCATTCCAGTAAAATTCCTGTGGTAGAAGCTATGCACACACACACACACACACATACATGAGAACAAAAAAACACATAAGGTGGGCTGGGGCGACTCTTGAAAGATATGAATAGAATTTAAGGTTCTATGATTCGTCAAGATTTTTGTTTATTCTTTTGTCGAACATTTCAAGAAAGTTTTTTTGTTTTCAGTTTGGATTTTTTGTCACTTTCTCTAAAAGCCTTGGAATGGTAGTGGTCTAAAAGATTTGGTCTAGTAACAGTCTAAAAGACTTACACTGGTAAGTCTAAAAGAGTTAGATTGGTAACAGTCTGAAAGGCTTGGAATGATAATGGTCTTGAAGGTTTGGACCGGTAATGCTTTATAACTTTTGGATTGGTAACAGTCTAAAAGACCATGTCTAAGGGACTTGGACTGGTAATTCTCTAAAAAAGACTTGGACTGGTAACAGTTACGGCTAGGACTGGTAGCGGCCTGAAAGACATGGACTGGTAGCGATCTAAAAGATTTAGACTGATTATTGACCCACTTAATGAGCATCGTCCATTTACTGATAATAAAACTGTATTATCTTTAAATTAAATAAAACTGCTCTTAGAAGTTTCCCTTAATTATTGTCTTAAATAACAAATGTACTTAACACAGTTATAATTTCGGAGTCACTTCTCTCAATCCCTGCAAATTAGAAGGGTATCCGAAATTTCATGAAATTTCTGGTTGGTGGAGAAGTAGGATGCAGCTAATTTTACCTATTTTGTTTTTACAAATTTTTTATGTCATGCTTTGGAAATATGGTCAGTTTTTCAGATAATTACAACTTTAATACATAATGCATATGTGGTTTTTTTTTTTATCTAGTTTCAACATTGATGGTTACTTATTTTCAGTTTGGATTAGATCATTTCTATTTGTAAACTAGACCCAATGTTATCCCTATTATTTCGAATGTAAAACCACGTTAGTTATTAGATAATATTCACCGTAATATATTTAGAGAAAGGCCGAAAGCACCGTAACATCTATTAATGAGAAGCAACAAGCCGTCATTCATCCCAGCCATTCAGACGAAAACTACAAATGCCAACGATAGCCCACCTCTTTAACTATAATAATTTATGCGTCGGGATCACCCCACATTTACTCTCTTTGGAATTCGTAAACAGAGAAACCTTTTACGTCTCCTCCCCGATTCAAATCCCTCAACCTATTCGCGATTTTCATAGTGTTCCGGCGTTGTAAATCCTGCCCTTCGAAGAGAACAACTGTAGCTACGTCCTTCGGAAGGCCATATACTGTGTACTCGGGTGAATCATTACAAGATGGCGATGGGACAGAAGCTCATCTGCGAAGAAGAATGATTAATGAAAGACGGAGATATTCACGCTGTGTTTGTGTTCATGAGAACAGCACCTTGATCGCTAAGATGAAGCGAAAATGTTTTAGAGAGTTTTAGAGGTGACCGGCGTGGTTTTTGCTGCATTTGTCTTTTTTCGCTTCTTTTAATCTCTCTCTCTCTCATACACACACACACACACACACACACACACACACCACACATATATATATATATATATATATATATATATATATATATATATATATATATATATATATATATATATATATATATATATATAGTTACGTGTGTCTTGGCTATATCAGTTATTGGGTAATTTATATAAAGTTTCACGGCCCTGCATGCCAAGAATACATGTAACCTGTCTCTTGAAGCCACGGGTTAACCTCAAAGACAGACGTTAATTAATCAAAGGTCGCCAGTTAAGGGTAATTAACCTTAATAAAGAATACTCAAGTAATAACGACTTTACAATAAACGTCACCAACTGCGGACGCAGAAAAAAATCTCTACTTGTTAAGATGGTATTAAATGCAGAAACACAATGGTTCTCCCCAAACAATGAGTGCTAGGCATAACGAATACCAGAGTATTAAAATGACTTGCTGGCCTAAATCCCCGAGACTTACTGGGACAATTCGGCTAACACTAACAATATAATAATTTGGCTTAATCTAGACTTCATAATCGCATATCCCGTAAGTGGTGGCTGGAGAATGAAACAAAGAAAATGGAAATACAGAAAAGTTATTAGTGAATCGACGAAGCTTGAACAAGAATCGGACTTACCTTGAACGTCGAGTCATTTGCGCATAAAACAGGCTCTCAGGAGTCTTGATACTAGCAGTCTTCCCAATTCACTAATTAACATAGACGTAGGAGCAAAATTGGAGTAAAGGAACAAAGGGACACCGTTCCGGCACGCTACACGGCATACTCCCTCGTTCGTGGCCAGTCTCTCTCTGACCTCGCTCGCGTTCCCACAAGGTGAGGCAGCCTCTTTACACGACGCCCCAGGCACTCCGACCTTGACAAAGACATCGCCGAATGCATAGAGTAAAGGGAAAGATAGCTTAAGGCCACCATTACTAGGGATTATTGAGTGAAAACCCTCTCTGAGGTTTAGGTCCCTAATGCCATAGGCAAATTTTGTTTTTTGAACTACCCAGCCTATGCGCGGGTGCCATCTGTCTCTGCTGTGATCGTTATTTTGAATTGCCTGGCCTACCTGCGGACAGAGATGTTCTCTGTTGAGGTCAATCTGACTAATATTCCAACACCTAAACATCGAGGACAGAACAGCAGTAATATATATATATATATATATATATATATATATATATATATATATATATATATATATATATATATATATATATATATATATATATATACTGTATATACATTAAGGCTGATAGATAGAAAACAGTTATAGATCCATCAATACTCTAACCTGTGCACTCATATTTTGTATGACTCACAAGCTCATGTACAGCAAATAGGAAAATTGCGTATGCCTGAGTAGATCATTCACGGATCGTATGTGCTTCGTTAAACATACATTGGTATATGCATATATAATTTAATTATGGCTTGGTCCAACGACCCTGCATTCCTTAACACTTCTTACTAGATACTTTCTCCTATTTTAACCTCACCTGAGCCCTGAAACTGACTTTCACACCCAAATGCCATCTCGATGCTGCAGGCGTTTCTTATCTCTTCGTTTATTGCACACAGGATTAATAGAGTTCTCTATTAATCCTGATTGCAATGGGGAACTGACTATAGAGTTGCGTCTCCTATAGAACGTTCCAACTATCATCAAGATTACCGACCATGTTGCTAATATAAAAATAAAGATAATAAAAATAAGTCATCAGAAATTTATAACTCTTTACGGTTTCATAAAACTTGGTTTCATGGTAGATTACGAGATCTCTCTGGAATAACATTCTGCTTTTTCTTGCCCCCAGACGGTATTTCTAGACGCTACGAATTTTAATAATTTTTAGTCGTTTTGGAAGTTCATAAACTTTCCAGAAGCGAAATAATGTCTGACCTTTTCTACCAATAAAAGTTGGTTCTAACGAATTTTATTCATAAATCTCAGAGTGCTTAGTAGGAAATTAATTAAAAATGCATAAATACTTTTGTGGTAGAGGAATTTAAAAGCAAAGAATTAACGTTGTACTAATGTATAAGGAAAGATCAACATGAATAAGAAAATGAACGTAAAGTTTCTGTAAAAAAAAAAAAAAAAATGGATTGTGATATTTCAAAATATATTATCAAAAAGTCCTTTGCAACAAAGCTGACTACGGGAATAATACAAAATTGTCAGTAAACCACGGTGAGCCTTCATTTGTTGGAGTGTCTGTGAACAGATAATAAATATTCGAATTCCCCTCACAATCCCTTGTCATTTCTAAAAAGGTAAAATTTCTCGCAATTTTCACAGAATGAATTTGCAACTTTCACGAAATGATATCCAGGGAATAAACTGCAAGAAAAGGAAAATAATATATTTAAAATGTTCAAGGAACTTGAATGGAAATATTCATTATTTTCACTCATACCTTGAATGATTTTCTGAAATCAGATTTCATGAGATTCCGGGAATAAAAATGCTAAGAGCTTTTATATTCACATTTCCATGACTGAAGGGTTATAAAGATATATTGCTTTTTCTTTTCGTTATGAAGACCACTATTAAAACAGTACAGTAGCTTCAGTACCGCTGTCGTACTCTCCTGTAATATAAAATGGTGTTTAAATGTTTATATGTAGTAATTAATTCTATTTGAAAGCGACGACTGTTTAAGAGTCCGAAATAATATTTCCTTCATTGTGTCTCCAAAAGCTTCAGAATATTTTTAAGGGTAAGTGTTCTTCGATATTCAAAAATCATTTGAAACAAAATGAACTGGTACATCATTTTGGACATTAAATCAATAATAATAATAATAATAATAATAATAATAATAATAATAATAATAATAATAATAATAATAATAATAATAATAATAATAATAATAATAATAATAATAATAATTATTAATAATTATTATTATTATTATTATTATTATTATTATTATTATTATTATTATTATTATTATTATTATAAGAGTTAAACTTTCTCAATATATGCAAACGTTATTCTGGACACTGTATCAGTGATAATAAATTCATTTTTTGGAGTAATATTTTCACCATCTAAGGGTCATGGCTAATTACTTGTCATGCACGACCATAACGAGGACATCTCTTGGCACGAAAAGCAGCAAACAATTTTTCATGCTAATATTCGCATGCATGACAGGAAGAGCAAGAAAATCCCGAAATTATTATACTCCAAACTGAAGTTGTTACTTTGAATATAAATCATTATTTAATAGATCTCTTAGAGGGGAGAATTGAATCTTTCATAATTTATCTGTTTGCGTTTGAACATTGTTCCAAATAACATGGTGGAGAGAGAATGCAGCCTTGTCGTCTTATATATAGATAACCCAAGGGAAGCCTCCGCTGGATTAAGTGGTATGAATAATGACATTCCAGACAGGATCTATGTGAGCCCTCTGGTCATGCATCTTCATAGGTGCGAGGGACACTGTGTACGTTGATGGCAATAATTCCACAAATTCTCTATTTTTCTTTCCTGACGGTTAGATTCCAGAAGAAATAAAGCAATATTAACGTGTGCTGTTGCTAAAAACAAGAAAATTAAAGTTAACTGATTTTAACAATTGTAATTCTGGAAGTAATAAAAGCAGATGAAAGAGCATTAAAAATACCTAGGATATTCAATTGAAACCAAAATAACATTAGCGAATAGTTTTAGGAGTTCAAGGCAAAGAAATTAATTGAAATTACTATGGAATATTGAAATAACATATTGGAGTAATTTATCCAGACATATTAGATTCTGAAAACTTGACAAAGTATCGTCAGAATAATTTAGATTTGGAATATGTTTTTAAAGACTGATATGAGCAAACTGAACGTTACCTTACAAGGACTTCCAGAATACACCTATCTTGCGGGAAAATTCTATTTTGATAACTCGTAGATTTTTTTTCCTTTATATCTAAGAGTAATTGAAGGATTTTCTTCTTCTTTATCGTTAAAAATCTTTCATACTATGGAAAAACAGTCTCAGTAAAACTGAATTGTGTAGGAATTCTAAGAAAATTATGCTAACACAAAATCATAATAATTCAGTTTGTACCAAATGAAAGACAATATATAATATATATATATATATATATATATATATATATATATATATATATATATATATATATATATATATATATATATATTTATTTATTTATTTATTATATATATATATATATATATATATACACATATATATATATTACGTGGATCGGTCGGTTAATTAGTTTATTGCTTATTGCATTGGATTTATATCACCTTGCTTTACCTAAAACCCATTTAATTATGTCAATTAAGACCAAAATTAATGCACTAAAGGATAGATACTTAAAAAGATTAGGTCGCCAGCTGAAACTAGTATAACAGGAAATAGAGGTTTATTGAATCCACATGAATCAAGTCAGCAAACTTACTGGAAAACTAGTTTCAACAAAAGTACAAATAAAAAGGAAATGGATTATTTACAGGAGCTAACAGCGGGTCAAAATATTAGTCCTGATCAAGACAAAATACCTCAATGCTAAATGGAAATGCTTGCAACAGATTTAAATAAGCCTCTTCAAACTCTTTTATAAGGCAGTTGAATGCAGTGAACGTCGAAATAGGAGCTTCTCGGCACTGATTCTTCTCCAAGAAAGAGAAAATGCCCAAGCTCAAGGTGTACACACTTCTGGAAAAGACATATCTAGATAACAATCTTGCTCTAAAGAAACTCTCACTTGTCATTACTTAACCACAATGGATATTTATTATTTCAAGGATAGTACTGTTAATACCATGGAGGGTAAGTTATGTGATTTCACTAAACAGCAATAACTGTACTTAATATATGACTTCATAAATGGGATATGCTTTGCTAAGGGTTCTTAGTCAGGGACTGTTTAAGATGAACAAGGAAAAATGAGAGTTTTAGTTGAAGAGAAAGAGAACAAGGAGTAATTGCCACACTCAGATTTACCGCTGGGTGAGATAATGCAGTGATCAGTTGCATTAAGATTCCTTGGTCCCATTGGAAGAACAATTTCTTCCTTGTGTTGAGGACAAAGGGGAGAGACAAACCAGGATCAGAGAGAGAGAGAGAGAGAGAGAGAGAGAGAGAGAGAGAGAGAGAGAGAGAGAGAGCTGCAGACGTCCTACGTGGAGCATTTCTCATCTGAGAGTCACGATGTGTGGGTGACTTTTTGCTGCTTGTTTCAGACTCCTACCACAAGCGAACTTTGGCTTCAGCACGGTCTGGTCTGAAAAGGACAATAAACTCACCAGTACACAAGTCAAAGGAAACTAAGCTGTAGGAACAGTATCTCTGTCAGTCCTAGCAAAAGCTATCTCTGATTTATGGCCCTCTGTTGGCCGGGAGCGTATGTTAGTTTGAAAACAACACTTGGGTTTCCTGCTTTGAATCCCTCTCATGCGAGCAGCCTACATTATCTGCTTTTACTTTAATGGAACTTAATTTATTATTTTACAAAGAGGCAAGGAAGGTAGGTTGAACGGCAAACATATTTGTTTGGGAAAAATAGTGTTTTCCTTTTTCTGTTAAAGTTAATGAAAACATTGAACTAAATGAACCTTTCCTTAGCCTTTATAATATTCTTGAAAGGCTTCTTTTATTCCTGGATAATCGACATAAATATTCACTTCCAATAAGAAAATATTTATGTATATTATCCAACACTGTTACGGTAGCCTCCGAGTGGTTGTTAATATTGAAAGATTCGAAAGTAATATGCCTGTGCGTGCGTATGTGATGTGCGCGCGCATGCGTATGTGTGTGCGTAAGTATAACAAGAATCATTATGGAAATTACCCTCAAAACTTTATGTTGTGCAAGATTTACTTATAACAACTGGAGCCAACTTATCTGTCAAGATTGAAAATTGATTTAAGTGAATGCTATATTAATTAGCAAGAAAAATTAAATATAGTGCTCGAAAATAAAATAAACATATCTACTTCTTGAGGAGACAGAAAACCTCCTTTCTTTAGTTAAGTTCGAAGGAATACTTCCTGGAGTCATTCTCTGGTAGAAAAGTAGACGTGAGTTGAATAAGAAAGAGCTGGAAAGATCCCCTTTATATCATGAAACTAATGACGAAACTTTTGACAGCACAAACTTCCGAACCACCTATCTGCTAAAACAACGAATGTGTCAGTCATTTCTTCACGGAATGTGGTTTTTTTATATCACGGGTAGAGGTGAAAAATAATTGTACCTTGATAATAGCAGTTAATGTTTAAGGAAACTACTTCCGATAGCCCTGGTTGTCAAGCAGACAATAATTACATAAGATTTTTGAATAAATATCCTTCTCCTGTTGAAATCAAATACCTCATGAATACATACATACATACATACATACATACATACATACATTACCAAGAATAAAATGCTTAAGAATATTTGTTTGGACGTCATTCCCCATACATTAAGAGCTCCATAATCTAACAATTGTAAATATAAGGTACAAAGAGAATGGTTGATGAAAGTGGGGCTTAACGACCATTCAGAATGACGTACTCTTTGGCCAAAGAATACTGAGCACATTAACTTTCGGGGAGATGAAAGCTAACGTCTCCTTAATATGCTAAAATAATTTTCATGTCAACCCATATACGAGCGAACTTTCTATGTATTATTCCTTTTTGAAATTAAGGTACGGATTTTTTCGACTTTTTCAGCAGAGCTTTTACGTTGAATTTATATAAATACGAAGCTTTCCCCATGGAGGGGATAGAATAGGTACTTTACTGTGCACAAGAGAACCAAAAATAATGCGCTACATAATCTTTGATTATATCATCCGTATTTTTTGACAAATTCGAGGGAAGGCCTTCGATATTTCGAACAAAAGAAAAAGATATGATGGTCGAACGATTTGTTACTGCAACGATGCTAGGTAATATATACATATATATATATATATATATATATATATATATATATATATATATATATATATATATATATATATATATATATATACATATATATATATATATATATATATATATATATATATATACGAATAATGCAGACGCGCACATGTATATCATTTTCAATAATTGAGCCGTCTTGTTTGTGATTCATGAATGTGCACCAATAACGGATGGAAATTGTGGCCCATGGAGCAAAGTAATCACGATAATGCTGATAGTTATTGAAAAATGGCCATAAAATTCTCAAAAGAAACAAAAATAAACAGTTATACAGTACATAAAATACGGCAAAACAAGGAAAAGAGACTCACGATATGTGATCATTTCTCCCTTCACACTTTTTTAGCTGAGGCAACAAACTCGTGATGACCGGAAACCTGAGAAGATAAAAAAAAAAAAACACGCACACACAAAAAAAATCAGGTAATTAAATAACGAAAGAATAAAAAGCTAGATCCATTGCTGTTGTTATTCCTACAACTCAGAATTGATGGTGAGCATCGCAAGAAAGAGAAGAAAGTGTGACTGTAAAATAAAATGGCAGCGTAATTTGAATATTCATATTATCAAATATGTTAAAAGTGCATTGCATGATTCATCTCCATTAGGTTATAAAGCCAAGCACTGGGGCTCTTTCAGCCATTCAGCACTTAAGACAGTGAAAAGAGGGAGTTGGAGTGGATGGACAGCAAGGCTGAAGAAAGGAGGCGGGGATGGAGGTGAAGTAAAAGTCTGAAAACTGGGTATAACTAGGGGACGAAGAGATTTTGTAAACATCTGGTAATACAGTGGACCACATAAGGTACACTGACCGCATTACTCCCTTACGGGGTTACTCGTCTCCTTAGCAACGAGAAATAATTCCAATATGCTAACATATTTTAAATACAAGAACTTCGTTTTGCTTCAGTAACTGGAATGCAGCCACAAAAATGCTAGAGTACTTCGCTGGAACTCTCGTTCAAGCGAAGTTTTGAGACGAGAAATAAAACAGTGGTCTTGTTACAGGCAGATAGCGAAATGTACTTAGAGAAATTTGATTCCCCAAGGGGCTACTACTAAACACGGCGAAACAGTGACTCGCCTACACTGTTTCGCCGTGTTTAGTACTAGCCCCTGAGGGGTCAAATGTATTTCGCCGTATTTAGTACTAGCCTCTGGAAGATCAAATGTCCCAAAATACATTTCGCTATCTGCCTGTAACATAATATGAGAGAATCAGTGAGAGAGAGAGAGAGAGAGAGAGAGAGAGAGAGAGAGATAAGAAAAACAAACTTTGGCAGAGAAGCTAATATTAAAAAAATTAAGTCTCGTTATGTCAGGCAAATTATGAGAAAATTCATATGTCTGTTACCTGTGTATAATAAGCTTTACTGCTGGCTTTTCATTTACCCAAATGGTTATTCCAACTGAATATCTTTTTCACTCACCAGAACTGGATTAAGACGTGAAAGACAATCTCAGTGTCATCTGTGTTTTTACTGAACTACATTTCGCTTCAATGGCAGGAGATAAACAGGAAGCTTTGTCGGAAAACTTTTCTCCTGATATGCGCGTTCTACACAACATTTTTATAGAACAAAGCGTTGTCGGATTTGTACAATGCCCATTAGTTGAAGTGTGAAAGTGAAAAGTGCTAGATCTGGCACGTACCTATGCATGAGATCATTTAGGAGATCATGAATGTTAGCTACAACTTTCTAGTCTCTAGAAATAAAGATGATAAAACTCTCGTTTGCCTTAGTGTCACTTTTTCTCCGTCAAAAGCCTTCACCAGCCTTTAAATTATTCAGCAGATGCCACCAATGTCACTCTGTTAAAAAAAGGAAAATAATGTTTCACTATAATTTTGGAATTTTAAATATTTTGAAAGACTTGAAAACTCTTTAACACAGAGCGTTGTTAGCCGAGAAAATATTTCTGTTCATGGTGAGTGAATAATGGAGTTAAGGTGTGACGACAGAGAGAGAGAGAGAGAGAGAGAGAGAGAGAGAGAGAGAGAGTGAGAGTTTACTTTAAAGAACATTAGCAGTACTGTATATATTTAATAACGTTAACGAATGAAATGCCAAACTATCCCTTATGTCATTAATTTCAAGAAAAGTATCTCTCTCTCTCTCTCTCTCTCTCTCTCTCTCTCTCTCTCTCTCTCTCTCTCTCTCGCTGTGTGTGTATGGGTGTGTGAATAAAAGAATAGGATTTTGACTCAAAATGTTAGAAAAACTGTGCATGAGTTCATTTATAAAAGTACATATCGACACAGTGTTTACGCCATATTAGTCACGTAGCTTCAGCTATCGTCAATGCCTTTTATGATCGCACCTCCTGTATCCTCGCATACCCAGGCCAAAAATAATCTTTTCGATGTCCTTCAAATGCCCGTTGCTATAGCGAGGAAAAGATCAAAGCAATAATGCATGCCGGCAAGGGTTTGGCTGTTTAACAAGGGGACGAGTCTTTTAATCATTAACGATTCTAAAATTGTTTGGCTGTTTAACATGGCTACTAGTCTTTTAAGCTCGCCTAAAACTGAAAAGTCCTTTTTTAAAAAATCGTGTTTTAAAATATTCTAGAATGATTTCTAATATTAGAAACTTTGGGTTTGTAATTTTCATTTTCTTTTTTACAGCTTAAACTCCACATTGAGAGTCTATGCGTACCTTCAAGAAGCCTCCTGGTGGATCATCAATATAAGTTTCTAAATTACATTGGGACAGTCATCTATAATGCACACACCAGCAGGACATATAAAAATGGCATAAACGATCTTGTACTTAAATAACCATTCCGACCCGATGGTAAGGTATCAGGTTAGCCGTAATGCCTCCAAAATTATTTTGCCAGTGTTGTGAAAAGTTTTTCCTAAAACGTATC
>NC_089747.1:63210835-63215835 GCF_040412425.1 Macrobrachium rosenbergii | reverse complement strand
GTAGGGGATTAATGAATCCAGTCTTTGTCAATGTTGGTTCAGTGATCGGGATTACAGTATAGTTCTATATTTTTTTTTTCAGAGTTGATCATTTTCACGATAAAATTAATCATTACTTGATGATTAATGCTCATTATGATTTGTCCTGGCACTTCTTAAAAGATCAGTTACCACGCCGAGATAAAAAAAAAAAAAATGAAACACTGCTATGGTAAATCAGGCAAAAATTTTCAGGTGTTAATGCGGAAGCCACCACTTTGTGTATCGATAGGAAAACTGGAAAGAGGAATAACACACACACACACACACACACACATATATATATATATATATATATATATATATATATATATATATATATATATATATATATATATATATATATTAAACTTTATCACATACACAATTGTTCTGTGCATTAGTAGAATTACTAAAGGACCTCATTCAAACTGGATGGTATTTATTGAGTTTTTATTCAAAAAAGTTACAAGCTTTCTTGGACAAACAGTCCACATTATCAAGTATCCGTACAATGAGCAAACGCATAGTCCGGCTGTATTTATATCTGTGTGCTGGGTACTTTTAATCCTATAATCGCCTAGCTCTTCCTGTGTGACCTCCACCCTCTCTTGACCTTGGTCTTTCTCTGATCCCTGGTTCCAGATGTCCGTTTTCCCGTGCGTTCTCTTGCGTTTCTTCGTTTCCTTGCTACTGTGGGTATATGATTTTTCTAGATATGCTGTCTTCAAAGCCGTTTTCGGTGTTCCCTGCCATCGTGTTGTTGGCGCAAGTTATGAAGGCGTTCTCTACAACCAGTCTAGATGTTTTGTTGGTGTTCCTGTACAGAAAAACTCATATTTTCCCAGTCTATTCTGCGATCATTTTCCCAACAGTGTTTGGCAACTGCCGACGTCTGATTATAATGCCTTATGTTCTGCAGATGTTGTTTGCTTCGCTCTTTACATGATTTGCCAGTTTCGCCATAGTACCCTTCTTCACAGTCTAGACACGCTGCCATATAAACCCCCTCTAATCTCTTCCTCTACCGACTTTTTGTTTCTAACTTCTTTATTCCTAATGGTGTTTTTGTAGCTGCCTATCAATTTGAAATTATTGCTTCCTGTTGATGGGTGCAATAGAGTTGTTGTCGGAACTGTAATTATTTTCTTTCCTACAAATGTTCCTTTTCAATCCTTTCCCTCTCCCAAAATAGTTTTTCCTTGCTGATATGTGCCCACTCCACCAATACTTAGGGTAGCCTAATCTCCTAAAACTCCCCTCAGGTAATCCAACTCTTCGTCTAAAAATTCCAGGACTGCAAATCCTATAAGCCCTGATGATATAGCCAACCTGTCATTAATCCTATTTTTATTTCTTTCCTATGACTGGAGAACCTATGTATGTATGAATTGGTGTGTGTCTTCTTCCTATATACCTGAATTTTAAATTCTCCCCTACCCTCTTGACCAGGACATCCAAGAAAGAATTTCTCCTTCCTTCTCTTCTTCTAATGTGAACTTGATGTGTTCATTTAGTTTATTTATGTTTTCTAAAAACTTGTGTAGATCTTCCCTTTCTCCCTTGTAAATGATCAAGATGTCATCAACGTATCTTACCCATTTTACGATATTTAAGTTCCCTTTATTTACTTTGCCCACCTCTTCCTTTTCAAACCATTCCATAAAGATATTGGCTAGAATTGGTGAAAAGACTTGAACCCATAGCCACGCCATTTTTTTGTATGTAATGGTTTTCCTTGCCACTTGAAAACATTAGCGCTGAGGCCGCTGTTAGCATTTTTATTAAAACGTCATGATCTATGTCGCATGTAGACCCCTCCTCCATATTCTTTTTATTATTTCCATCGTCGTCTTTACTGGTACGTTGGTGAACAGGAAGTTACATCAATGGAAAGTCAGAGATCCCATATATTTTGGTAGCCTAAGATCCACAAGGAAGGGTGCCCGCTAAGACCGATCGTGGCATCGACGAGATCACCGCAGAGGAGGCTGGAGAAATTTCTTTCCAACATAATGGGAAAATGGGTAGGCTTAGTATCCGAAGGGCATTTAAAACATAACATGAACCTGATAGACGAATTATCCAAAATTAACGTAAAAGACTGCAAATTTGCAAGTTTGGATGTAACTTCCCTGTTCACTAACGTACCAGTAAAGACGACGATGGAAATAATAAAAAAGAATATGGAGGAGGGGGTCTATACATGCGACATAGATCATGACGTTTTAATAAAAATGCTAACAGCGGCCCTCAGCGCTAATGTTTTCAAGTGGGGCAAAAACCATTACATACAAAAAATGGCGTGCTATGGGTTCAAGTCTTTCACCAATTCTAGCCAATATCTTTATGGAATGGTTTGAAAAGGAAGAGGTGAGCAAAGTAAATAAAGGAACTTAAATATCGTAAAATGGGTAAGATACGTTGATGACATCTTGATCATTTACAATGGAGAAAAGGAAAGATCTACACAAGTTTTTAGAAAACATAAATAAACTAAATGAACACATCAAGTTCACATTAGAAGAAGAGAAGGAAGGAGAAATTCCTTTCTTGGATGTCCTGGTCAAGAGGGTAGGGGAGAATTTAAAATTCAAGGTATATAGGAAGAAGACACACACCAATTCATACATACATAGGTTCTCCAGTCATAGGAAAGAAATAAAAATAGGATTAATGACAGGGTTGGCCATCAGGGCTTATAGGATTTGCAGTCCCGAATTTTTAGACGAAGAGTTGGATTACCTGAGGGGGAGTTTTAGGAGATTAGGCTACCCTAAGTATTGGTGGGAGTGGGCACATATCAAAGCAAGGAAAAACTATTTTGGGGAGAGGGAAAGGATTGAAAAGGAACATTTGGTAGGAAAGAAAATAATTACAGTTCCGGACAACAACTCTATTGCACCCATCAACAGGAAGCTAAATAATTTCAAATTGATAGGCAGCTACAAAAACACCATTAGGAATAAAATAGTTAGAAACAAAAAGTCAGTAGAGGAAGAAGAGATTAGAGGGGGGTTTATATGGCAGCGTGTCTAGACTGTGAAGAAGGGTACTATGGCGAAACTGGCAAATCATGTAAAGAGCGCAAGCAAAACAACATCTGCAGAACATAAGGCATTATAATCAGACGTCGGCAGTTGCCAAACACTGTTGGGAAAATGATCACAGAATAGACTGGGAAAATATGAGTTTTCTGTACAGGAACACCAACAAAACATCTAGACTGGTTGTAGAGAACGCCTTCATAACTTGCGCCAACAACACGATGGCAGGAACACCGGAAACGGCTTTGAAGACAGCATATCTAGAAAAATCATATACTCCACAGTAGCAAGGAAACGAAGAAAAAACGCAAGAGAACGCACGGAAAACGGACATCTGGAACTAGGGGATCAGAGAAAGACCAAGGTCAAGAGAGGTGGAGGTCACACAGGAAGAGCTAGGCGATTATAGGATTAAAAGTACCCAGCACACAGATATAAATACAGCCGGACTATGCGTTTGCTCATTGTACGGATACTTGATAAATGTGACTGTTTGTCCAAGAAAGCTTGTAACTTTTTGAATAAAAATCCATTAAATACCATCCAGTTTGAATGAGGTCCTTTTAGTAATATATATATATATATATATATATATATATATATATATATATATATATATATATATATATATATATATATATATATATATATATATATATATATATATATATATATATCTATCTCTTATCACACCATCCTGGATTTAGTTTCTTTATAAATTCTTCTGGGTTCCACATTTTATACAAAATATTGATTTAATTTCTGCTCTGGTCAAGTTTTTTATTTGAATGATATTGGCATTCATAATTATTTGACCCCTATTTTCTTGAGTTTACAATATCACCTTTGTTATAGGTTTGAAGTGGTAAAGATCAGATTACGGCATTTTTTCCATCATCTTTCGTCAGAGATTATTGTTGTCTCTCAATTGACATAAGTTTTATGTAGTTGCATCTTAAATGTCTATAGATATTTTTTATATTTTATGTCAGTGCTGGAAGAAAAAATGTAAGAAATTACAAATGCTCATTGGAGAAAAAGTTTTTTGTACAAAAGGATACTTTAGCTAATGTTATAAACGACTGTTTATCGGGATTCTAGGAACATTTCCCAGCTAATTTAGGCATTTGGTACTTATAATAATTAATGGTAAAATAAGATAAACAAAATGATTGGCAGTACGCTCTATAAATTTAACAACATAAGTAAAAAGATAACCATTTATTATTTCTGTAACCTACTGCATATTTAATTATGTTTTCAAGGACTTTCCATTTTCATATTTTATTCCACAATAGATATTTACATTAATGTATGTCTATTGATAGAAGGGCTTTCCATTTTCAAATTCTGTTCCACAACAGATATCTATACTAATGTGTCTCTTTTTTACACATTTATCCATCTGTCAAGGGAACGTAACGAATGGCTGTTTAAGTTGATAGATTTCATACTATATGCTTGTCCGTCAATATATGGAGTCGACCAGATATCCTGATTAGAAATAATAGCACTCATAAGCCATTAATTTTCAAAGTAAAAAGAATTTCCTATAGGGCTTTATTTACCTTTCAACCAAATACTAAAAAGGATTCTGAGAATGGCACTGACTTGGAGCTAAACGCCTTTCAGAAATATTCCGTTGGACGACAAATCTTTTCTTGTGCGTCGGAGGGAAATATTTTAAGGACGAAAATGCTGCACCCAAGTTTTCTCCGCGACAAATGATAAGTCTTTTCATGGCAGAAATACCGGATGCTCTCCAACCATCCCTGTCTCTTACCCTCTTTCTTCTCTCTAACACCCCTTCTACTCTCTCTCACTTCCTTTCCCTCTTTCTTTTTCTCAGTCTCTCGCTCTCTCTCTCTCTCTCTCTCTCTCTTTCTCTCTCCAACCCTCCCTGTCTCTTTCTCTCTTTCTTCTCCTTAACACCCT
>NC_089747.1:63198335-63205835 GCF_040412425.1 Macrobrachium rosenbergii | reverse complement strand
TATATATATATATATATATATATATATATATATATATATCATGGGTGTATGTGTGCATAAATAGATACAAGGATGCACAGATAGATAGACCGTTATCCACGAAGCTCCTTTCGACAGTCGACTGGGAAATACAGGGAAATATTCATTCCTGATCCCCGGACCGACACCAGAAACCACGCCTCCGTCCTGGAAGAGAAAACGGTATATAGGAAAACGTTTACTGGCATTCGGTTCGGCCTCCCATCCAACGTAAATATCATCTTCAGTGATATCTCTCCCCCACCCCCTCACCTCAGCCCGAATCCCCTCCGTGCCAGGTGTAACTGGCATAGCGTGTTTTTACTGAGGCATCGTTTTTGTCTTCAGATGACAGATAGGCAAAGCATGATCAATAGTACGAATGCAATTGCCGTGCCTGCCTTTATATTACTTACAGCAAAACACGTTATTTAAATAGTCCACTTCTGTTTACCGGCATTCTTCGAGAAAATTACATCTTGATTTATAAACACATGTAGTAGAAACGTTGATTTTTTTTTTTAATGGAATCGGGTCAAACACAATGTAGTATGAATCAAGACAAAAGAGCATAACAGTTTTAATCAGACATCATTAAGGAAAATGGAGTGATGATTTGCACCAATAAAACAAATTTACGATGCAACAAAAAGCATAAGAGGATCCTGTGGTCATATAAACCATCCACTATGTTGTTGAAAGAAAATCTATCGTATTACTGAGTATTTAAGACAAATCACTGCACAAAACTAAAAGCCTAGAAATTGGCAGTCTAATATCTGAATGATAATGCAAAGTAATTCCTGAAAAGGAAGAAATAATGTAAAAAAAGATGCTATAGTAATTATTACCTGAATATCAATAAAAACATTAGCCCAGATTATACAAATGACTACAACAGTAACACAACAGCAACAAAATTTATTGTCAAGTTCTAACAACATGTGACAATAAAAATATGGCAATTCTGCAACATCCAGCTCACGTACAGTATATGACCGCCATAGAAGATTATAAAATTCCGGGCACCAAAGGCGAGGCTCTCTTAGACCCCGGTTGCGCGTCGCTTCTGCAACACACTGATTTACTTGTAGATCTCGCCATCTCCCCAACGGCTGCATTCAGGATGACGTAAACCAGCAAAGGTCCACAAGCAAAAGGGGATATTTGTTTTTCTTTATTTAAATCTACAGCTGAAAACCGTTATGGAAAGAGTCAGCAGACTGTAAACCCACGAGGGCTCCAAATGGAAATTAGCCTGCAGAGAGAGAGAGAGAGAGAGAGAGAGAGAGAGAGAGAGAGAGAGAGAGAGAGAGAGAGAGAGAGGGTGATAAACAGATAGACAGGAGGATTTTCTTCTTCTTTCTTTAAATCTTCAGCTGAAAAGAGTCAACATGTCCACTGTCCTAATGATTCTGACAAAAATGTTTTCTTTGTTGTCAGAACTAGATGAACAATCAAAACAAAAAGTGATGCCAAAGAAGTATTTGTCTTTTCGCTGAAATGAGGACGAAAATAAGGGAAGAAGACGAAAAGAAGCGGAATATTCTTAGCCCAATATTTACTAGATACTGGACGATAAAACATCCATGGTGCTCATTTCCCGAACTTAATATTGCTCGGAGTTTTCTAATATCAGTTTCCTAGAGCTTTTGATTAGCTGGGATTCGAGTGGAATCTAACTTGCCCATAGAAAGATTAGAAAACAAGTTCACATATTGGTATTATCAAGTGAAAAATGTTCTTAGAGGAATCATGGATGCCAACAGCACAGTTTTGAGTGGCTGGTAATTTATTGCTACTTGGAATGAATGAAAAACAAGTCAAAACGGTAGTTATGCTCTAATCCCTGGGTGTTTAAATCTTATATCCCTTATGTCAGTTTCTTTTGGTGCTTTATTTCAAGTTCCAAGGACGATATTTTATGGGGTTTATAGGACTCTCTCTCTCTCTCTCTCTCTCTCTCTCTCTCTCCGTACACACTCATACAAACACGTATGTGTATATATATATATATATATATATATATATATATATATATATATATATATATATATATATATATATATATATATATATATATATATATATATATATATACATACACACACACACACACACACACACACACATACATATATATATATATATATATATATATATATATATATGAATTTATGTAAATTTCTTTTTTGTGCAATATTTTAAAGTTCCAAGGACGATAATTCATGGGGTTTATAGGACTTGTCTTCTCTCTCTCTCTCTCTCTCTCTCTCTCTCTCTCTCTCTCTCCATTTCACACTGTAGCGTGACTAGAGTATTAAGAAGCACTCAGAGGAACAAAGTCTTTTCACTCCAAGACATGTTGGCATTAAAGTTTTCCCTTCTCTGGCCGTAAGTTTGTTTGTAAATACTCTTTTGTTATTGACAAAAGCAAACAAACAAAATCTTACTTGTACTAAAGGTTAATTTTTTTTTTTACTTTTTATTACAATACAGTTCATTTTTCATATTATGTTTAATATATATCAGTTACTATTGTGGTGTAATGGATAGACTTATAATTGGTCCTCAGTAAAATGAGTAAGGTGTAGACATAACCATGATCGACCAAGAGAATTGTTAAAACAAGCAGAACAAATGGAATCACTATAACAGTGAACTTTAGTAGTGAGTGTCTTTGTTTTCAAAAAATAAAATATTTGGGAACTTTTCCACATATCTATAGCAAGACAGAGGTAGGCTTCCAAAGAAAAAAAAAAAAAAATTTCCAATGAAGCCAACGGTAAATATCCACAGACGACATCATTGCAACCATTGGTGGATGAGCGACAAATGCTTAGCCAATCATATGTAGATTCAATGATGCCGGTGCCTATATTTACCGTAACCTGAAAAAAAATTATAAAACAAATAAAAAATACGCCGAAGTTTCTTCGGCGCAATCGAGTTTTTGTACATCGTATAATCAAGACCACCAAAAATAGATCTATCTTTCGGTGGTCTCGGTATAATGATGCATGAGCCTCGCCCCATGAAACTTTAACCTCGGCCCGGTGGTGACCTGGCCTTTATCATTGCCAGACGCACAATTATGGCTAACTTTAACCTTAAATAAAATTTTAAAACTACTGTGGCTGAGGGCTAAATTTGGTATGTTTGGTGAAAAAATTGGAGGGTGGATGATCAACATACCAATACATGCAGCCCAACTAGCCTCAATGGATTTTCGAGACCTGAGAACAAGAGAAAAAAGTGCAATAGTTTTCTTTTCAGAAAACTAAAAGGAAAAATAGCGTTATGATTAAATTATATACAACAAACAAATTTCGACACACTCACAAACGAGGGAGGAACTTTTTTCCCCTTTACTTTTTGGATTTTAGCAGTAACGTAATCTCTGCCGTTCGATTACTTCTAAAGATCAGAACTTCCGCCGAGAAGTGATCTCCATTTCGGAAACTTCAGACTCAATCAATCTCGTCTTCTCGTGAACATCTGCCGTCGGACTCAGAAAGTTGGTGCTCAGGAACGAAGGGGTTGGGATGGGGTGGGGAGGAGGAGGGGGTGTGTTGTGTACCCCGGGGGTAGGGGGAGGGTCGGGTTTGTGCAGGAGACCCCTTTTCAAACTACTCAGAAATAAAACTTCTTATCTGATCTGCTTTGTGTAGACTGCGAGGAAGGAAGTTTCTCTTTTAAAGAAGTTCTAATCCCGAACTAATTTGCATAACATTGTGTTTGGTGTCGCAGCCGAGATACGAAAAGTCGGAGAGTAAAGTGGAAAAGGGTAACGAATGATACCAAGAAGAGAAACAATCCTTTCTCCACACATTCGGTAGAGAACCGATACATATTTATCTTTGCTTTGTTAGACGAAGGATTTCTTTTTGTCTTATCTTAAATTGTTTATTCTAATTTCCTTGGTCTTGCCCTTCTATCTTTGTAACCAAAAAGCGTAATTTTACTGCGCAAAACATTTCAATCGCACAAAAATCTCCGTCTTCGCTCAACTTCCTATTGCATCCTTTGTATTCCCATTTTCACTTTTTGCAACTTTTCTCCAGTGGAGAAGTCATCTTTTTTAAATCCTAAACTCTCCTTTTGTGTCCTTTTCCCATACCTCTTATTTCTGACGCAGCCCCAACGACAAAGTTATGGAAATTAGCTTAGTCTCAGAACTTTCCTTGGTGAAAACTTGACTCGATAAGGGCGTCTATATTCCTCGATATCTTTAAAACTGTTGGTCCCTCTGGCCTCTGCTTCCCACTTAAGTACCGACCGGGCAACAGATGCTCAGCTAATTGAGAAGAGCAATACAAAGTCTTCATCTAAAGTTCTGAACTGAAGGGGTGATGGAAAATCGAAGATATTTTCCTTAATTTAATCAGGAAATTTATCAAGTAAAATTAAAAGCAGTTTCATCTCTCATAAGATAACGAATAGAATAAAAGAGGTTTTCGATTAAGTTTTCGTTGACGATTCAATTAATTCTTCCGTTTTCATAATCAGAAAAACTAATAACAACAGTTTTTTTTATAACTGGTAGATTCGGAGACAAATATGAGAGAGCTACATAATTAAATAGAAGTAAATGAATAATATTTTGTAAATCATTGAAACTACGTATTAATGAAGGACTCTATTTAACTGAATCTGATACCCCAGTTAAATTCTTATTTACTTTTTATCATATTCTTTGACTAAATGGTAATAGACTATGACTACTGTTCGATAGTGAAAAACAATAATTAAAATGGATATTTCTTTGCCAAATTACATTTGAAATATTTGATTTAAAAAGTTCGAATGAATATATTTTTCTATTATAAAGTATGAACTGTAAAACCTACATTAAACAAAAAATGAAAAGATATCAATTGAAGCAGCGCAAGTCTCTACGACCCAAAGTTCATTCTGTCGAAATGTAGTTGTTGAATAAACAAAAAACAAAAAGCAAAACAAAACAAACAAATCTCCAGAAAAGTCAGAACATTTGTTGAATTAAACTCCCTCACTACGACAACAAAGTGACAGGAAGATGAGGCATTGCTGCTGAGTGCTTATCCATATACAGGTCACGCTATACTGCAGCAAAAGAGAGAGAGAGAGAGTTTCTCCAGCTTGTTTAAAATGAACATGAAGACTTTGTTACAGAATTTAAGCTGGAAACACGAAAAGAGAAACCGAGCAATAAACATAGTCTCATAAAAAGATTCGGAAAATAGAGTTTTTTTTATTTCTTCAGACAAATGAGGTTTATTGTTAGAGGTAAAAAATACATAAGTCATTCATTCAATACACGGAATACTGCTTTCGGAATCCACCATAACTTTACATTTGATTGCTAATATCTTGGTGTAGACGGCGATGTGCTGGAATTACTATCATACTGTGTCAGGGGATACTTTAGTTAATTACCTGGTGTATTAAAAGCACGAGTACACAACTGCACGGACAAAACAACACACACACACACACACATAACACCATGATTACGATACTATATATATATATATATAACTATATATTATTATATATATATATATATATATATATATATAACATACCATTGTAATAATCAAATCAACATTTTTTCCAGAGAATGGTGTATTGAAAAAGAAATTATCATCATCTTTAAGAACAGATACAGACATCCTCAGTTTGTCCTCCCACACAATTCTTTTACCTCTGGTGATCTGAAAATTCTTTGATATTCTGCTTTCTTCTTTTTTTGCCTCTTCTATTTGCGGCACCAAAAGCCTTTGTCATGCAAAGTAGCCCTGGATGAGGATGGTACTATTTTTAACCTGCGTCTTTCTGAAGACACTGACGATATCTTCTATTTATATAACTTATCCTATTTTTTTTTATTCTTATTAATCTTCTAAGAAGGAATTATTTCTACCTTTATTTTTAACTTTCTTTTACGTCCTGTTACCCTCCGGTAACAATGACACGATATTGAAATGGAATTTAATACGGGAACTAAATAATTCCAACACAATGTTATTATATTTTCTTTTGTAATGCTGACAGGACATTGCCCAAATTATTGTCCTCGTGTCAAAAAGTTAAGGAACGTAAAATCTCTGATCTCGAGATGTAATAAATATATAATGAGAGTGATAAGTGATTTGCATGTAATCGTTTACATACAAAAGAGAGTAAAAAAACAATTTACAGTCCGGTACAGTTTGCCGAAAACAAAACAAAATATAACCCAAGTTAACAGGGTTTCGCAAACCAGGCAGTACACATTTTATTTATATCTGAAACAATTACACTATTACTTGAAACTTTAAATATTCTAATGAATTTTTTTTTTTGTTCACTCCTAATTTTGGAAAGTATCTACGTAAAACTTGAAAGATTCTAATAATTTCTTTTTATTCACTCCTGATGTTGGAAGGTACCTACGCAAACCCTCCAGTTGCATATGGCAGTGATGCCTATGTACAAATTCTCTAATAGGAAATTTTAATACTTTTCTCTATCTGTTGACTTAAGCCTTGTGATCAGTAAAAGGAAATACAATTCTTTCTATGGGCAGCAAACCATGAAATAGCAGAAAATTGTATGGAAAAAATATTACGAGAATAATTGTTTTTCTTTTTATGAATGGAAAAATATAACTCTACGTTGGAAGAGATTAAAACCAGTCACGTTGGGTTGCAGCATGGAAAAGAGAGAGAGAGAGAGAGAGAGAGAGAGAGAGAGAGAGAGAGAGAGAGAGAGAGAGAGAGAGAGAGCATAAAAACTGAACTGCAAAAATATGCAAGTATATATTATATAAGTATTTTATGTAACAAATACACTTAGTTTCAAGTAACACGACAAAGAAATGTATTTTAGTACTTTAACTTTTGAGAGATAACTGAAATATCTAAGATACCATCACCTTTAAATTAAGGTATCAAATATCTGTTTTTAATTTGATTAAACTGTGATGAAAAGATCAGAGACAATGAATAAAGAGTTATCAGATAAACCACAAAATCCCAGGTAGATGGAAGTCGAAGGTAAAAGTAATCACTGATGATCGTTTTATTTTATCAAGGACATAACTGTAAAGGTTACGATGGTGAAGACTGGTGCCTCATTGTTATGAGAGCTGTCGCTGTATACCGGACCATTTGTACTGCAGTATGCCACAATGAGAGAGAGAGAGAGAGAGAGAGAGAGAGAGATTAAATTAAAGCATTATTGCATTCAGTGTTGACCTCTTTTTACTGTGGTCAATAAACTGCAATATGGAGAGAGAGAGAGAGAGAGAGAGAGAGAGAGAGAGAGGAGAGAGAGAGAGAGATAAATCCTTCTGAGTGCATTGCAAGCAAAAACATGAAGGGTATCCGATTTCAGTCGCCAGATATCAACCGCCTGAAATGGACTGTCGAATTGGGTGACAGGAAGTCTTTTAAAGTCTTCAGTACATGACAGGTCAAGTTACGAGACATGATCAAATTAACTGAACCAAAACAATAA
>NC_089747.1:63176308-63195335 GCF_040412425.1 Macrobrachium rosenbergii | reverse complement strand
AAAGTATGTTACCATTGATAAGTCTGTGGAATACATGCCTTATATATATATATATATATATATATATATATATATATATATATATATATATATATATATATATATATACTGTATGTGTAAACTTCTGACTCACAGCAAGTTAGAACTCAAATCTTCAATTATCCTGATGTTAGTCAAATTTATTTGTTCCACAGGTGATTGTGTGTTGATCTAATATGCATATATATGTCTTTATATATATATATATATATATATATATATATATATATATATATATATATATATATACATATACATATATGTATGTATATATATATATATATATATATATATATATATATATATATATATATATATACACATATAAATGTATATATATTTGTCTATATATACATTTATATTATATATATAATACATACATATACAATAATATATATATATATATATATATATATATATATATATATATATATATATATATATATATATATATATATATATATATATATATATATATATATATATATATATATATATGTGTGTGTGTATTATTCATAATTACATATAGATGAATACACTCTGCATTATGTTCTTTGATGAACTTTCATCCTTATTCAGAGTAAGTAAATCGTCAATTATTTTATGGTCATTCTGAAATAAATGAAGATTCTGGGGTCATATTCTCTCAGTTTTGGATACCGTCTTTTGAACTTATAGTACTCATGTTATTTCCTCCACTTCCATATGAACACTGAATGAACTGCGCGGGTAACCGCCATAATGTGTACAATACGGTCACCACCTTTTGCATCCGTGTGGTTTCCGCATCGTGCGAACAGGGTCTAAAAACAACTGAGTTCAGTTTTCTAGCTTTCCCATCTGTGTCTGTTTACTGGAACTGAATGAGCCATATTTCATTCGCAAGCGTTGCAGCTGGGGCCAAATCCATCAATTGAATAAAATACAGAATTTGGGCCAAGGCCACGCTGGGACCTACCAGGTCATTCAGCGCTGAAACGGAAATTGACAGCAAGGAGGTTTTAAAGGTGTAACAAGAGGAAAACCTCACAGTTAATTTATGAAACAATTTTTTAGAGAGGTGGAAAGTCAGATGGAAGAAAGAGAATATGAACGGAGGTACAGTAAAATCCCATGAATTGCTCATTAGCGTTCACAATAAATCGTGGCATTCAAACCTCTGTAACTACTGGCTGATTCACTGATCAGTTCCCCAAATAACGTACACCGCACTACGATCCCCGATACCCAGCCTACCGTGTAACTTGGTGCGCACTGCAGAGCGTTATGAAGGTTCCCCAGCTGCAGCAGTTGCTTTCTGCCTTTACTTTTTCAGCTGCCTGGACATCGCTTTATCAATTTTACATTTTCATTTAAGGATAAAGTTTTGAGCAAGCAGTATGCGGGTCTCAATATGACTTCTGTGGTCCATTAAACTAATTCATAAATAATAATAATATAATAATAATAATAATAATAATAATAATAATAATAATTCTGAGTGAATATTATCCAGGAAGCAAAAAGCAAGGAATAGAGGTAACATGAATAAGAATATTAATGAAAAGGAGAAGAGCGTGGGATGGGTGAACGGATATAGCATAATTGGAGCCACGTGCAGTTACGAAGCACTAAGAAGCGTCCTCTTCCAAAACGGATTACCGAGCAAAATTCATTTTAGCCACGCTAATCCACGGGAAACCTTTATTGTTATTGTTTCCCAGAATCCCTTTTCCGTTCGTCTCTCAGATTAAAATGCGATGGAATATTGGGAGAATTGTTACGTACGAAAGCCAGTGGAACTTGTTGAAGGTACTTACGGACATTTTCCTTCAGTAACCTTCACATAACCCTTCTCTTAAACGCTGTGAATGGAAAGTAGTGATAGCAATTAAACGTTTTCTGTGTGAGTGTCCAAAGTATAACAAGCAGAGACTGTCAAGCTTTGGAAATAAATCCATCAGTGAAATTTTCTCAGAAACTTCAACAATTGCAATTAATCCAATTATAAAGTTTTTGGAAAATCGTAACTTAACTGGTAAAATAAAAAAAAAAAGAAATATAAGTCCAAACAAATCCTTAGGACCAGCCGTGTGAGAGCTGATAATCAGCTCAGTGTTCTGGTAAAACTGTCTTAATAATAACAATAATCTAGAGCAGTGGTTCTCAACGTGGGGACCGCCCTACCTTAGGGGTGGCGTCAGCAATTCTCTCAACAAGAGTCGCTAAGAAGCAGCGTCAAGTATCTCGCTAATTCATTCCTAAAAGAATAAAAACACCCTTTCTTTTTTTTTTTGTTTTTGTTTGCCTTTCAATCTGGGAGGAACTTTACTCGTAGATGCAAGGGGGCGTGGAGGGAAGGACCACCTCTTACAGGGGGCGTGGTAATAAAAGGTTAAGAATCACTGGTCTAGAGTTCCTGATGTTAACCTCTGAGGTGGTCAGTGTCTGGAGTGTCAACAAGCCTTTAGATATACATGTCATGAGGACTGGTGATTCTTTTCCCAAAGCATTTTACTACCGGATTCATTTGTTAGAAGTCACAGGTCACTTCGTTTGCTAAAAATTTCGCATTTTTATCCCCACTGAAAATTTCTTATAGTTGAAGGTCCTTGGTCCTCAGAACTTCATACAGTACTATGATTTTTTGTATTTCTTTGTATTTTTTTCTAACGTGCAAGTAAGTTGAAAGATCAGCGTCCTCATTTTCCCAGATGCTAAAATTTTGTACATTTCTCATTGGTGAGTACATTGGTAAACGCAATTTACCCTGACTTATTTTTCAAGGTCACCGGTCAATTGGTGATTATTCTCCTAAAACATTCTATTACCAGATTCATTTGATGCTGTGCTTTTTAAAGATATTTTTTTGACCTTGACCTTTTTCCAACGTACAATCAAGTTCAAAAGTCAGCATCCTATTTTTCCCTGATCATGATAAAATTACGTACATTGCCCATTGATGAGTACATTGTTAAATACATTTAACCCTGACTTATTTTCAAGGTCACAGGTCAAATACATTTTACCCTGACATTTTCAAGGTCACAGGTCAGCGTAATGGCCAAAATTTTCACATTTTATGGAGGTATCAGAAATTCTGATTCAGGTCTCTTATCTGTAAAACATTTGTGAGGACAATTGATAATTGAGTTGCTTGTGTGTGCAAAGGCTGCTTTAGAACGGAGTGTATCACACATTCCAATTTTTTCAAATCACTTTGCTTGTTAGCTCATCTGAAATCTTTTTATTCTTACCGTTATCTGTATATTATCTTTTACTGTTTTGACACTCAAGATAATATGTATCAGAATCAGTGGCTTCGTAAAGACTGTCATAAATCATAAGCGCAATTGCATCTTGTAGTATTAACGTCGAATGGTAGTGTCTGTTATTATTATTATTATTATTATTATTATTTTTTATTTTTTTTTTCTATCAGTCATCCTATTCGACTGGGTGGTTTTTATGGTGTGGGGTTCCGGGTTGCATCCTGCCTCCTTAGGAGTCCATCACTTTTCTCACTATGTGCGCTGTGTCTAGTAGCACACTTTCCTCCATGAGTCCTGGAGCTGCTTCGGCATCTAGTTTTTCCAGATTTCAGGGATCTTGGGATCGTGCCTAGTGCTCCTATGATTATGGGTCCAATTTCCACTGGCATATTCCATATCCTTCCTGTTTCGATTTTCAGGTCTTGATACTTATCAACTTTTTCTCTTTCTTTTTCATCTACTCTGGTGTCCCATGGTATTGCGACATCAATGAGTGATACTCTCTTCTTGAGTTTGTCAATCAACGTCACGTCTGTTCTATTGGCACGTATCACCCTATCTGTTCTGATACCATAGTCCCAGAGGATCTTTGTCTGATCGTTTTCTATCACTCCCTCAGGTTGGTGTTCTTACCACTTATTAGTGCAAGCTGGCTGGTGCTTCTTGCACAGGCTCCAGTGGAGGGCTTTTGCTACTGAGTCATGCTTCTTCTTCTTCTTCTTCTTCTTCTTCTTCTTCTTCTTCTTCTTCTTCTTCTTCTTCTTCTTCTTCTTCTTCTTCGTTATTATTATTAAAGAGAATGCCAGCATCAGTGGAATTGATTTTATATATGGTCTTCTCAATTCTTCTTATTATTTTCTTCTCATCAGGGCTGATATTTGCTAATACCTGGCCGATGTTCATAGTCTGGATAGGGAAGTGGTTTTATAAATGGTCTTCTCATCCCTTATCCAGACTTGGCCAGTTATTAGCAGATATCAGCCCTGATGAGAAGAAAATAATAAAAGAATTAAGAAGACCATATATAAAATCAATTCCACTGATGCTGCCATTCTCTTTAACAGGAATGCTTGAGAGAGGGTCTGTCACCTTCACATATTATTATTATTATATTATTATTATTATTATTATTATTATTATTATTATTATTATTATTATTATTATTATTATTATTATTAATTAGAATGAAGAAACGTACTAGAAAAGATTTCTTGCTGACAGTTCTTTTCACCAATGCTCACATGTGAATGAGAGAGAGAGAGAGAGAGAGAGAGAGAGAGAGAGAGAGAGAGAGAGAGAGAGAGAGAGAGAAGTTTTATTAAACTTGATAACGGTTCAAATTTCATCTCTTCAGTTAATTACGGTACTAAATTAGTTTTCTTTCTCAATGATGGGAGGAATGGGCAAAGAAGCTACTGCCATAGCCGTTTTTAATAAGAAAGGGTTGACTTTTTCTTTACGGTGACTTTGGGGCGTTTGGCTCTTGAAGAAACGCCCCTTACCATTCGCCTCCGTATCTGGAGGGTAGCGCCGCCAGTGCACCTCATGTAGTGCACTGTAGGCGTTGCACCTCATGCGGTGTTCTTTGCAGCGCCCCTTTTGCCCCTAGCTGCAACCCCTTTCATTCCTTTGACTGTACCTCCGTTCGTATTCTCTTGTTTCCGTCCTCTCCCAACAGTTGATTCATAGTGCAGCTGCGGGTTTTCCTCCTGTTACACCTTTCAAACATTCTTACTCTCAATTTCCCTTTCAGCGCTGAATGACCTCAGAGGTCCCAGTGCTTGGCCATTGACCTAAATACCACATCCTTCTCGATTCCACGGGTAGAGTCGCCTTGTTATACCCATCAGGTAACTTCTTCCCAAATTTCCTCTGTGAAAATCAAGTCCTTTTTGGACTGTTCGATTCGGTGTTTGATTCTTACCCTCAGCTGACAAACTCTGGTATTCACTCCCTGCATCTGTTTTCGTGGCTCTTTCCATTTCCATCTTTCAAGTGGCACTTATGTTTCATATTTAACGTTTTACTGTGGAGTAGTCTCCCTGAGGATGTTGTGCAATTGGAACCTCAAAAGTTCAACTGAGGATGAAATATACTATTACTACCCTAAAACAATTCTTGTATTTTACGTACATTTTTATCTATATTTTTATTGAATTATTTTTTTCCCTTTAACTGATCTTTTCTTTCTGTATTTCCTATTACCTTCTGTTACCTCTTTCACATGAACACCATATTCTTTGGAAGCTTGAATTTCAAGTCGGTGGCCCCCGTGGGCTTGTTCCATATGAATAGGGTTCACCTTTTGAATATGTTGTCGTTTTACAAGAAACTATTTTCCTGACTGGAAGTAGCTTTGTTTGGCAGAGTGCTCCCATCTCTCAATTAAAGTGAGACGACTATTAAAAAAGAAATTGTGAGTAGACCCTCCTGTTGTCTTGAAAATAAAGGCCCAATTCCTTAACCTCTGAGTTGAATGGAGGCGCTGCTACAGTGGCCCATTTTCTGTTACCATTTTGCGTGTTGCTTTCAGAGTTTACCCAAAGCAGCCAGTGGCAGAAGCTAAACTGGTGACGTGCATGTTCGTCATCTTGCAGCCAAAGATTGGCATTTTAGTTTGCGTGGTCTTTCCAATAGGTTCCCAGCCGATGATGACGATATATAAATTAGTACAATATTCATGAGTAACTGTTGCTTGTAGTTATATCGTATTCTAGGGAGGATTTTCCCATCAACTGACTGTTGTAAAGCAGTAGATATCAGTTTTAGCATTAGGCATCCACCATAGCATGTAAGGTACAGTTTTGTAGTCAAATCTTGGTTAAGTTGCAGTTGTAAGTATAACATTCGGATTGATCAACATACGCGAAACCGATACACAAGTGGGAAATAGATGGTCATGGTAATTGTATTCCCCATTCTCAGTAGGAAAAAGAAGGGCGCAGATCAAGAACCACCACATTTTATCAATAACCTGCTCACTTCCTTTCCCGCTGAGAATGAGATTTCCAAAGCCATCTGCCCACCTTCATTGTATTGCCATTTATAAGTATAGCTTAGTTTAACCAGACCACTGAACTGATTAACAGCTCTCCTAGGGCTGGCCCGAAGGATTAGACTTATTTTACGTGGCTAAGAACCAGTTGGTTACCTAGCAACCGGACATACAGTTTATTGTGGAATCCGAACCACATTATAGCGAGAAATGAATTTTTATCACCAGAAATAAATTCCTCTAATTCTTCATTGGCCGGCTGGAGATTCGAACGCGGGCCCAGCAGAGTGCTAGTCGAGAATGGTACCGACCAGTCCAACGAAGAACTTATTGCCATTTATAAGCATCCACAAATAAAGCTAGTGGTCGGTAGCAAGGAATTCGTCCAGTGTTACAACATGAGGACCTTCCATTGCGCGTATGCGCACTTGGCATCACAAGACAGTGAAAAGGATCGTCTGTGTGGCACCGCTTTTGGTCTCAAAAGTATAACGCAGTATTAACAGCCTTATGTGTGTGGAATTACTTCGACAGTTAAGGGGATTAATGTAGACGCGACTGCGGTAGTTTTTTCAATGAAGTTCTCGTCTCTCATTTGGAGAAATTGAAGTTTCTCTCTCTCTCTCTCTCTCTCTCTCTCTCTCTCTCTCTCTCTCTCTCTCTCTCTCTCTGTGACCCCCTAGATTGGTCCTCTCCTTAATGAAATGAGCTTTTGTCTTCATCAGGAGAGCCATACGGAGCGAGATAAACATGCCCATTCCCTTCGCTTCTAGTAACCCTACCAGTCCTGGCCCCCTCCCCTCCCTGAGGGGCAGATGACCCACTGACGACATGCCTCCTTGAATGCTGTGGGCGTGGCGGTAGGAGTCGGGTTGTTTCTTATTTAAAAAAAGAGAATAACTAATTAGGTTTAAAATTAACATATACAAAATTACTTTTTATTATTCCATTTGGTTTCGGTCTGTTGCCAAAGTATAGCTTATCTATCTACGCATCTATCTGTCAGTATCCATACTTGTGTATTTTTTTGCGGTATACGCTTGTACCTTTATAAGGCGTGGCTCCAGAAGGTGCTAGCCCGCGTGACCTTAATTTACGTACGAAGTAACAAACCACTGAAAACATGATTCACTGCTTAGGCCAACAGGGCCACAGTGAATAAGCCCCAGGAAACAGGCCTAGCGACGTTTCCCACCTTAAACCGTTGTCTGGTCTGTCGTTATTGAGGGGGAGGTCGTTAACCGTATAGAAAGAATTGATTAATTATCCAAAAATTTCCTCGCGTTTTCCTGTCGCGCAAAACGTCAGTAACTTATTACATAAACTTTCAGTTGTATTTCAAACAAACACAGCCGCCATCTTGACGAGAGCAGCATATTATTATTTTATTATTATTATTATGGTTTGGAAGGAGTCCCTCTTTTGGGGTAGTGTTATTAAAAAAACAATTGCTGTTTCAACGGCATTTAGCTTTTAGATAGACTTCTCCATTCTTCTTATTACATACCACTTACCTGCAGACGAGAAAAATGTAATAAGGATAGAGAAGAGACTCTACAAGCTAAATGCCGTTGAAACAGCACTTTATTATTATTATTATTATTATTATTATTATTATTATTATTATTATTATTATTATTATTATTATTATTATTGGAGAAACAAATCCACAGTTGTGTATATGTACCCATACATAACTTTGGATTTGTTCTGTTTTTAAGACTCAGATGCCACTATGAATAATTTTAATTTTTAAGTATTATTATTATTATTATTATTATTATTATTATTATTATTATTATTATTATTATTATTATTTTTATTATTATATTATTATTATTTAAGTATTATTATTATTATTAAAAATAAAGTCAATATACCTACATAGAAAGTCCTCCCATAGTATAACGCCCACGTGTAGAAAAAAATTGAAAAGAATTTACAGAATTAATAAAAGTGAATTAATTAACAAATAAAAATTTACATCTAAGATTGCGTACAAATGTTTTTGTATGAATATCTATGTTGAAAAGATTTAGGAAAATGATGTACCATTAATAATACTAAAGAGACCACTGCGCAGTTATATAGTAAAAGGAATAAACGGACTATTTTATTGGGCTGGGGACATATAGTGATGCCTCATGCTCCAAAGTAATGTAGATATTGACGTTATGCATAGCGAGAAGCAGACACTAACAACCAAAGAAATGGGTCTTTTAGAAGGTTATCCGGTGATCTTAAAGATCACTTTCCATTTAAAGTAGAGAGAGAGAGAGAGAGAGAGGGAGGGAGGGGAGAGAGAGAGAGAGAGAGAGAGAGAGACTGGATTTTGGCATTTTGCATATCGAGTAACACTCACCCACAGCCCTAACAGAAGCTATTTTAGAATGACAGTAGATCTTGAGAAGATCTTTTTAAAGTCAATTTTAATCTTTAACGAGAGAGAGAGAGAATCTTTAGAGAGAGAGAGAGAGAGAGAGAGAGAGAGAGAGAGAGAGAGAGAGAGAGGGATATTGTTATTTTGCAAAGCTAGTAACACTAACAGCTATTAAAAAAGAATCTATTTGAAATAGGTCTGTTAGAAGATCATTTGGTGCTCTTAAAGATCAGTTTCCACTATCAATGGAAAGACAGACAGACAGAGAATGACAGGTGATACTACTGATGTTTTGCTGAGCAGTGGCACAAACAACCATTAAAGGAGTTCTCCTTGAAATAGGTAACCTTAAAGATCAGTTTCCACTTTTAATGGAGAGAGAGAGAGAGAGAGAGAGAGAGGAGAGAGAGGGACTGCATTGTCTTTTCCGTCACACGAACACCCATACCCCGTAATGTGGAAATCCGCTCAGCAAATCCAGGTAAACAAATCGCCTAAGTCTCATTAACCTCAAATGAAGGATTAAGTAGCTTGCCGGAATATGAAAGGGCGAGAGGGAAACAACAATAGCTTTAATTCGGTTAATTATCAAGGGCATGATGAGTTTTTTCCCCCTTGTTCTGCATATTGTTTGTGCTTCGCAAATTGTCTTATTGCATCGTGTCATTTTTAGAGACGCACCTGTGAAGATTTCGGTGCTATAGATGGTGATATGGTAAATGTTCTTAAAATGGTAGTGCACGTTATATTGATAGTGAATATTATGGTAATTGTTCTCAGTATTAAAAAATTAAATGGTAATGAATACCGTTGATAACTTAAAATGGTAAGAGGCCCAACGCTGAATGAATATTATGGTAATTGTTCTTAAAATGGTAATGAATATCATAGTGATACTAGAATAGAATAGAATATAGAATTTAGGACAAAGGCCAAGCGCTGGGACCTATAAGGTCATTCAGCGCTGAAAGGGAAACTGACAAGTCAGTAATGTTTGAAAGGTGTAACAGGAGGAAAACCTCGCAGTTGCACTAGGCAACAATATTTTAGAGAGGGTGGAAGGTCAGATGGAAGAAAGACAGTATGAACGGAGGTACAGTAAAAGAAGTGAGAGATTGCTGCTAGGGGGCCGAAGGCACGCTGCAAAGACCCTTAAGTAATGCCTACAGTGCACCACGTGAGGTGCACTGACGGCACTACCCAGCTACGGGAATCATAGTGGTAGTTATGGTGGCGATGATAGTTTTCTTCATTGATTTTGTTATAACAGACGTGGTCCTTGTAATATCAGCAGTTTCATCTAATCGTTAAGGTTAGTTTGTTTAACATCAAATTCACTGTGCATTGAGGATAACAAAAGTTCTTCTGATCTCTCTCTCTCTCTCTCTCTCCCTCTCTCTCTCTAATAACTAGATCTTGGATGCACTAGCGAACGAAGCAGTTGTACGAAGCTCATCAAAAGTGAAACAAAATGCTAAAATGACTAATCTTGATTTCAACTCCATTGTTACATGAACCTCATTAGCATATCATTCTTTTTTGTTAATAAACCCCAAATGAAACCCACCCTTCCCCACCCCTTGGCTTAATTACATTTTCCTCGGCTTCAAAATCCCAGCAGAATTCAGAGAAATTCCCTCAGACGTTGATAATGACTGAACTCTGAAACCACACACAGCAGCATTGGTCATCCATTTCAGCTCTGAAGTGAAAACCTGACCCAAATCTTCGTAAGCCACGAGTTTTCCTTTCACGAATGTCTTCTTTAAAACCTAACGTTTCTATCATCTGATGCTTGGCTAGACCTCAAAGTCAGAGAAACGCAAATTTTATAAATACTGGATCTGAAATTGGTTTTAAGGTGAAAACAGGTTTGCCTTTTTATGCCTTCCTGAAATATTTTCGAAAATGTGTTCCAGTAACGTAAAGAAGTCGTAGGATACGTTTTAAACTTAGGATATGATTTAAAATGTATTCTTTTGTTTGAATAGACCTCCGTGTTCCTGAATTATTGCCGATAAAAAAAGTATTCACATTTGTTCTATATAATCATCGTACTGAAGCGCGTGCGTCGTAAAGTTGTACATCTCAGTAGGGTGCTGTCAGTGCACTTCACGTTGTGCACTGTAGGCATTATTTGCCGCCATACTCAGTTCGGTAATGCTATTCTTAACGAATTTATGTACTGTACATTCAATTGCCACATACACTTAACGCAAGCATGGCACTGAAGTTTATCTTGATTAAAGTTCAATATATTAACATAGATGCAATGCACTTAGGATGTTTGTCACTATTTCTATATATAACTAAACCGCATTCTTCCCATGGATGACCTGTTTCAGCCTAAAATTACGCAACCTAACTCAAACTAGAGACCTCGGTGCCTCTAAACAGTCCCTTTGTTTCAAGATTTTATTCAGTAAAGCGAATCGTGTAATGCATGTACATCAAAGGTCAGAGGTCAACTCTGATTTAACCATAACCACCCGAGACCAGAAGTCTTACGTAAGACCACCGACCCACACAACTCTTGTTTGGCGCATGTCCTACAAACCAGTCGAAGGCTATTTATCTCTCCACTGATACTAACCTTGATCTTCCAGTGGCATTCTTGATTTCATGTTTTCATTAATTTGACTTCCGTGTAAAAGAAGCTTAAGATGGCTGTCAAAAACGAGACTTCAAAGATTTGCACGCCTTCAGGCTCCTGTGGCTTGTATTTGAATATAAGATGAAAAGATGAGGAACATGAAAGCGTAGTTTTGAAGAAGCTTTCAATTTACGAATATTCACCTATTATTTATTATTATTATTATTATTATTATTATTATTATTATTAACTACTTTTTCGATTGATTATTATTATTAACTGGATATTATTATTATTATTATTAACACACTAAGCATTATTATTATTATATATATATTAACCATTTTCGATATAGTTACAAGCATATCCAAAAAAAGCAAGAATTGGACATAAAGTGAACTTGTGGCTATCAAAATTAGATATTTGTGTGGTAATAGTGACCAGTGAACATAATATTTCAGCCCAAAGCAATAAAAACGATTGCCCATATATATATGAGGATGGGTATATTCATATAAATATATATGATAACGATATATATATATGTATAGATATATATTTTATCCTTCTATATATATGACCGGCAATATGGTATATATATATATATATATATCGATATCTTCCGTATATATTTTCTTCTATATATATATATATATATATATATATATGTTATTAGAATTATATATATATATATATATATATATATATATATATATATATATATATATATATATATATATATATATATATATATATATATATATATATATATATATATATATATATATATATATATATATATATATATATATATATATATATTTATTTATGTGTTTATTGTTTATTTTAGTTATTTATTTATATATGTGTGTGTGTGTGTATATATGTGTGTATATGCTGTGTGTGTAAGACTGTGAAACCAGGGATTTCATGAAATTCCTAAAATTTTCAAGGGATTCATGAAATCACCAATTCACTTAGGGACATTTGATCCCCAAGGGTCTAGTAATAAACTCGTCACAACAGTGATTCATCTACACTGTTTTTCCGTGTTTAGTACTAGCTCCTTAGCGATAAAGCGTGTTTCGTGGTGTTTAGTATTAGCCCCTCAGGGAGCAAATGCACTTAGGACATTTGATCAACGAGGGGCTAGTACTAAACACGGTAAAACACATTGTACAATGTTAATATCAAGTAATCGGTCCTTGGCCACACCACTCAGCCACTTTCCGAATTGGCCGGCCACCTTCCACTTTGGCTGATTTCCGGTGGGTGCGTGTGTGTGTGTGTGTCTCGGCATCTGTACGATAGCTTTTATCTTAGTATCTAAATAGAAAAGAGCAGAACTGAGCAATATACAAAGTACATTGAATGCTAAGTCACTTTTGATGCCAGGGCTATGCATGATAAAATTATTCCTCAGGTTGAGTGCAGTTCTTTGCTCTTGATAATTTTTTTAATATGACGTTATTATTGTCATTGGATGTTTTGGTTGGAACCTACAATGTCACCATTCCACATGCTAAAGTATTTTCTTTACTTGTAGTAACTTTTGCAAAAGAAACCATTAAACAATTATGCTTGTAAAATAATTTTCAGTCATTTATATATGTATGTAACTCATTATTCAACACTACTGTTTGTTCAAGAATCAATCATTTAATACAGCTGTGGAGCTGAGTGGTTCAAGTCAACTTCTATCAACGTTTCTAATCTAAAGAAAGGTTTGGTTCGAAGCAGAGGCATTCATCAGTTATAACTCCTCCTGTGTGTAAGTTATTCAAATTGGATGCTAAACGATTTTTTAGGTTAATATATGTGAATATACTAGCAGATCAACCCGGCGCTGCCCAGGAAAACTCTGAATAACAACCTATAAACTGTCTCTCTCTCCCTCTACATCTCTCTCATCTTTCTCTCTCTCTCTTTCCCTTCCCTAACACCCTCTCTCTCTCTCTCTCTCTCTCTCTCTCTCTCTCTCTCTCTCTCTCTCTCTCTCCCAGGTTCTAATTTAAACTCATTAATTAATATTCTATAAGAAAATATGTTTTTCTTAATTAGAAATATTTAGACTAATCTTTTATGTCTTTTTGCCTCTTTCCTAGTATTAAGTGAATTGCTGCAGCAGCTAGTCTTCCACCTCCTCACCAGTGAGTGGAATTTATTGGAAACGAAAAGTACTGAATTGTCTTATTGTGTAAATAAAAATGAGATATTTCAATGTAGCTATTTTTTGTGATTTTTTGAAAAATAGTAACCAAAAGGTGTCACTAACCTATAACCTACAACTCGTTCGTACATTTTGCCTTTGTTTCACTGCCTTTTGTTATATCACAGCTAACACAGATAGTAATGAATTATATATCAAAAAAAAACAATTTATTTTACTTTTGTGCTGAATAAAAAAAAATGGTATCTCTGTTTAGTGATTTTTGGTGAAGTAAGAAAAAAAGTTGCAAAACATTTTCCAACAGGACTCACTTCAGCTCGTAATACCTATACTTTATATTGGTTTTAGTGACGTTTTTAACATAGCATAATAAATTACAACTCGTTACCTTTACAATGACATCAAATTATATGAACGCAGCATTTAGTATAAGGTTATATGGAACGAGAGGAAAAAATTACCGCTATCCATGTTTGTATGGCGACTATATCAACCTATACAGAGCAAGGTTTGGTGAGAACTTATGGTCAGTTCGTACCTATGGTAGTGGCGTAATAAGTTATCATAAACAAAAACATTCCCTTCGCTGAGGAATGTAAGGCAAACAGTTATTTATTGTTTTGAAGGAATACACTTTGATAAAAGATAGAAATGAATATATATCATTCTAATAAATAACCATACACAAACATTTCATTTCCCTAAATAAATGACGGGAATGCAGCAATAGGTGCAAATTGACTAGTAGTCACTATCCAGTCTTGCCATGTGAGTTTTGAATTATTGCTTATAGACTGAGTTAAAGTAAGTCTAATACAGTGAAACACATCTATTTAATTTTTTGGGATATATTACACTGATTAGGGTTTGCAGTGGGAGGAGTTTAATGACGTCACCAACGAAAAAGGTGGTGGTCTTCTGCCCAGGCTACTAGTGACTCCATAACATTGCTGAAGAAAAGATGAACAGCTCCGGTAAAAACGAGAATTTCATTCAATATGTGTGTGTTTTTGATGTCTATCATGGGGGTAGGAGTTTGATTTTGAGGTATAAACCTTCCTGGCGTGTCACATAGGGGCCGTGTGCCAAATTTTGTCTGCTTCTGTCAAGTGGTTCGGATTTCTGGTGTCCAAACATTCACTTTTATATAATAGACTAACTGATCAACCTGGTGCTGCCCAGGAAAACTCTGAAATACTCAGGCTCGTTTACATACTCACAACAATAACAAAATCTGGAAAATACATCCTTCGATTCCAGCAACAAACAAAACACTTACTTATGTACAAAAGATCAGAATATTACTTGATGAATTACAATTTGCATAAGCTTCACCAAAACTACAGAAAAACAATCACACTTCTGCTTACATATCTAACACCCCTTTCCTATTATGAAGGAAAAGGTACAACAGCACCACACACCAACACATCACAAATCCAAGCGGACTCGAAGAACGCCTTTTTTGTTCCTATCCAACTTGCCCCTATTCTGTGTACCTCTCAACTCTGCACTCTCAACTACGGGTTCTTGCCATTTTGGCCCCTCACTATTGGCCTCATAGCTTGAGCAGTGACTTAGCAATTGGTCTATATGTCTCCTTATGTACTGTACCTTGTACTTCAATCTCATAGCCCCAGATCTCCCAATTTCTTTTCACAACTCCAGGTTGCCATTTTCCTAAATTAAATTATACATACGTACCTTACTGTATCATTCTCTTGGAAATGTCTTACCTTTCCTATGTTTTCCGTTTGTTGATATCCTTGATACTTTGTTCTGCTTGGAGATTGGGAACCATTAAATCCATCTTTGGTCTGACTCTCCTTCCCATTAATAAAAAACGATTGAGCTTGTCCCATTGAAGAATGTTCTGTTGCCCTATATTGCAATAAAACTTACTAATATTACTAACTACATTACATTGAGTAGCATATCTGCATTTCATGCTGTGCTTAAAAGTCTGCGCAAACCTTTCAGCCTCACCATTAGATGAAGGATGGTAATGTGAAGAAGTTGTGTGTGAAATGCCATTGGATTTCAAGAAACTGGAAAACTCTTCAGAACCAAAATGCACTACCATTGTCTGTGAAAATTCTTTCAGGTACACCATGTGTAGCAAACATAGGCATCAATACTTTAATAGTAGCTTGTGCAGTTGTAGTTGTCACTGGGATTATTTCTGGATATTTGCTATATGCATCTACTAATATTAAATAGTAATGATCTAAGAATGATCCTGCAAAGTCCAAATGAAGACGTTGCCAGGCTCTCTGAGGGTATTCCCATGGATGCAATCTAACAGGTTTTGGGTTATTCTGAAATGCATTACAACCTTGACAATTTTTTACATATGATTCTATGTCCTAATCAATGTTTGGCCACCAAGCAAATGTTCTAGCAATTGATTTACTCTTAACTATTCCTAAGTGTTCTGCATGAATTTCTTGTAATACCTGTTGGTGAAGTGATTTAGGAATGACTACTCGAGCACCTCTAATAATATATCCACTCTCAGTGAAGAATTCTGACCATTTTGATGAAAAATCCTTAAGTTCATTCTGACTGGCAATTGTGTTGTGACCTACAACCAAGCCCTGCAAGACACGTGATAAGATTGGATCTTGCCTAGTCTTTTGAGTGATTTCTTTTGCCGTTAAAAGAAATGACAAATTATTAATCATCAAAATATTAGATTCATGGTTTCTCGGAGCTTCTTCAACCGGAAGTCGAGATAAGGCATCAGCATTACCTACCTGGGTAGTAGAAGTATACTGTAGGTCATATGAATATGCTGCTAATATCACTACCCACCTATGTAGCCTAGCAGCTACTACTGTGGGAAATCCACTCTTGGAACCTAATATAGCCAATAAAGATTTATGGTTTGTGGCCAAAGTGAATTTTTGTCTACCATACAAGTATATATGGAACTTTTTTACTCCAAAGATGAGAGCTAGTCCATCTTTTTCAATCTGACTGTAGTTTCTTTCAGCCTTATTTAAGGCACGTGATGCAAATGCTATGGGGCTTTCAACTCCATCAGGCATAGCATGGGCTAATACTGCGCCGATTCCAACTGATGAGGCATGACAAGTCAATTTGACAGGTAAATTTGGCTGAAAATGTGTGAGGAATCTTGGAGACAGTAGCTCTGTCTTGATATTCTCAAATGCCTGCTGGCATTCTTCTGACCATCTCCATTCGACATTTTTCTTGAGTAATTCAAACAATGGAGATGCTACTGTTGCTAGATTAGGAACAAATTTGCTGGAAAAGGTAACAAAATCTAAATATGACTGTAATTCACACATGTTACTGGGAACCTTAACATTCTGTACAGCTTTTAGCTTGTCATCAGTTTTGTGGTTACCATGCTCATCAATTTTAAATCCTAAGTATTCCACAGACTTGACTAGGAAACTACATGTGTCTCTTCCAATCCTCAACCCATTTCCTGGATTCTTTTCACTACAGCTTCTAACTTATCTAACAGATCATCTACATCTTTGCCGGCTACAAGAATATCATCAACAAAAAAAATACATTTTCCATTCCATTGAAAATCTTATCCATGGTCTGCTGCCATAGAGCAGGACTACTTGCTATACCATATGGAAAATGCTTAGGTTTATACAATCCTAAGAGTGTGTTTAATGCACATATCTGTTGAGATTTCTCATCCATCTCTAGTTGAATGAAAGCTTGCTTTAAAACAATCTTTGTAAATATTTCACAACCACCCATGGCTGCAAACATATCAACGGGCCTTGGTAAAGGATGCTGTGTGACTTGCAATTGAGGGTTTTTAGTGACTTTATAATCTCCACAAATCGTAATACTGTTATCTCCCTTGACTACAGGTACTAAAGGAGTAGCCCAGTCTGAATAAGTAACTTTTTCGCAAGTGTAACTTGCTTCTAACCTTCTTATTTCCTGCTCACCTAAAGGTTTCAGAGCATAAGGAATCTGTCTGGGTGCAAGGAATTTTGGTGTAGCTTCAGGCTTCAAAATTCATGATGCTGTAACATTCCTAAATTTGCCTAATTTCTCTTCAAACACTTCTTTGTATTTATTTAACAAATGCTCTAAAGTTTGAGATTTATTACTGGTCTCTAACTTGATTCAACTTAAATAACTCTGGCCACTCAAACTGTATCATTTTCAACCAGTCTAAACCTAGCAAAGCTTGTCTTTTCCCAGTGGGTTCCGTTAAAGGAAGATTGTCATACAACTTCCCATTATACTGTACGTTAACTATGGTTGACCCCTTTAAAACTATATTTGTATTGTTGTAATCTCTCAAAACATTCCTACTGGGGAACAAGGTCAGGTTAGGTATTTGTGGGAGAAGTTCCTCTGAAATAACTGAAATATCTGCTGCAGTGTCAACTTGCATGGAAACATTAGTTCCATTCAAGGACAAATTAACTAAAATACGATTACTTCCTTTGTGAAGAGAATTAATCTTGAAGACAAAATCATCAAATGGCTCTCCTGAGGCTGTGAAACATTGGGCATACATTTTATAGATTTATGGTTAATGTCAGACTTACACATTTTTGAAAAATTACCATGGCTAGAACATTTCTTACATAACTTGCCAGTGGCAGGACATTTATAATACTCCCTTTCGGTATGGCCTATACCTCCACACCTTTGACATAACTCATTGGATTTGTGCTTATTTATGGAAACACTGCTGGGGCCATTGTGGGTCCTCAGACTACCACCACCTTGAAGTGGAAAACTTTTGTTGCTCCTATTTTGCTTAGCATACCTTGAAATATTACTGTACCCATTTTGATTATAATTGTGGGAAAATCTTTGCTGAACAATATTTGAGCTAGAGCCAGTTTGCTCCTTCTGAAATGTACTCTTACCCTTGTAATGGCTTACTGCTGCTACCTCTTTTACAACATTGCCATTTTGGTTTGGCTTATTCTCAATAACACTAGCTTGTGAATTAGCAATTTCCATGGACCTAGCTATGGTGTGTAATTTATCTAATGTTAAATTCTCTGTTTCCAACAACTCCCTTCTCAATTTAGGAGATGCACATTTGTCGATTACCTGATCAATAATAACATCCTCTGTGTCAGTGAATTCACAGGTTATAGCCAACTTTCTCAATTTTGTGACAAACACGTCAGTAATTTCATTTACCTCTTGGCTTACCTGTTTGAACTTAAATTTAGCATACCGTTTATTCTCCTTTGGTGAAAAAAAATTGTCTAGCGCCCTCAAAGCATCTTCTAGGGTGTCTGTCGGTGGTGGAAGAGTTTCTATCACCTCCTGGATGTCCATGCCCCCTACATGGAGGAGTACAGCTTTATGTTGAACAGCGTTGGTCACACCTGTTGCAGTGGTGTAGCAATCAAATGCCTTCCTCTAACGTTTCCATTGCTGTGTGATGTTAGCGGGGTCTGCCGTTATGTTAAAAGCTGCAGGTTGGGAGATGTCTAACGGCATGATGAATGGGTGATAATGATTCTGTGTAGCTTCTGTGACTTCAGTTGATGATGACACGTCGATATCCTCAGTCGCCAATGACAGATGGCCTTCTGGTCAATGTCTAACAATGGCATGCATGGGTTGA